>NC_037337.1:79584372-79887403 GCF_002263795.3 Bos taurus | reverse complement strand
AGTGAAAATTTTAGGGAGAAATTGGTTCAATCTAGTGATTAAATATTAAAACCTCCATTGCTTGCTTTGACAATATTCTTTTTGTACTTTATATGATATTATAACGATTTAGAGTAACTTTGCAGCCATGAAATTAAAAGATGCTTACTCCTTGGAAGGAAAGTTATGACCAACTTAGATAGCATATTGAAAAGCAGAGATATTACTTTGCCAACAAAGGTCCGTCTAGTCAAGGCTATGGTTTTTCAAGTGGTCATGTATGGATGTGAGAGTTGGACTGTGAAGAAAGCTGAGTGCCGAAGAATCGATGCTTTTGAACTGTGGTGTTGGAGAAGACTCTTGAGAGTCTCTTGGACTGCAAGGAGATCCAACCAGTCCATCCTAAAGGACATCAGTCCTGGGTGTTCATTGGAAGGACTGATGCTGAAGCTGAAACTCCAATACTTTGGCCACATCATGCAAAGAGTTGACGCATTGGAAAAGATCCTGATGCTGGGAGGGATTGGGGGCAGGAGGAGAAGGGGACAACAGAGGATGAGATGGCTGGATGCCATCACCAACTCAATGGACATGAGTTTGAGTGAACTCTGGGAGTTGGTGATGGACAGGGAGGCCTGGTGTGCTGCGATTCATGGGGTCGCAAAGAGTCGGACACGACTGAGTTCAACTGAACTGAACCATAGGTCAACAAACCTGCTCAATGATTCGCTATCTAATTACTACATCTGATTACTATCTTAGGGACTCTCCTGGGGCTGCAGCAGTAAAGAATCCACCTGCCAATGCAAGAGACACAAGACCCTGATCCCTGGATCAAGAAGACTCCTTGGAGAAGGAAATGGCAACTCACTCCAGTACTCCTGCCTGGAAAACATCATGTATAGTCCATGGGTTCCCAAAGAGTCAGACACGACTGAGCAACTAAACACACACACATATTACTACCTTAAGAGTTCTGATCAGCAAATGTCCCAGCTGTGGCCCTAACAGAATTATCTGAAATAACGTACAGAAACCCTGAAATCAAAGAGTAAAACTGCTCTGATCTCCTAAACTCATCTTACCCTAAGAACTTAGACAGTTTCCATTTTCTTAACCCTATCTTATCAATGATACAGTTTTACTTAAGGCTATTTGACTCTCACCAAATAAGGGATGTTCCCTGTCACTGAAACATGGAATATGGCACAGGAATCGAAATCACAGATTAGTAACTGGAAATTTCTAGTTTGCCAATAGGCGCTATGACTCAGCACTTATATAGCATATGAATTCCAATAAATAGGTTTTATTGTAGGTGAGTACTCTAGGAAGGAGACTAGAACTATATAGCTTAGGAGTGTGTACATTTACCTGAATGTCTACACACAAACACCAAATGTGTCAGAATAAATGCTTCTCAGTTCTTGGTACTAATATATAGACCCTGACAAAAGCAGGAAATGAATTAAAAATGAAAAATAAGGAGAAAGCAATATTAATCATTGTTAATAAAAAATAAAAGATTGGCAGCAACTTAAATGTTCATTAGTAGGGGCCTACATTAAATAAGACTACCATCCATCCATATAATAGATACCATGAGGCCACAAGAGTAAGAAAGCTTTTTACAGACCAACATGAAATTGTTTTTAAGATACACTGTTAAGTGAAACTAAGCAACAGGAGAAATAGTAGTGAGCATTTATGTGAGAAGGAAAATTCTTTTGTTACAAATAATATACATATATACATGCACACATATGTATATCTTCTATATGTGTAAAATATTTATGGAAAGAAACAAAGGAATTTAGATAACAGAAACTGTACTTCAGAGAGACTACTATGGTGATTTGGGGACAAGAATGAGCAGAACACTTCTTCCTACAGACTGCTGTGCAGCTGTGTGGCTCTGGAATCGTGAACCAGGCGAATGTAGTTCCTATTCGAAAAAAGTGCAACTGAAATTTAAAATCTAATTTGCCAAAACAATGCATAATTGTCCATCAGGGGAAAAATTATTTATTACTCTCTAAATCAGTAAATTCTGTTAATATATTGTTCAATGTGTACCTCAACATTCTATGAACACGGCACTGGTAAGAACTCCTAACAAAACAGTACATGCTCAGTCTCTTTAGTCGTGTCCACTCTTTGCTACCCTATGGACTGTAGCCTGCCAGACTTCTCTGTCCATGGGATTCTTCAAGAAAGAACACTGGACTGGGTTGCCACGCCCTCCTCCCGGGGACGTTACCGACCCAGGGATTGAACTCTCATCTCTTACATGTTCTGCATTGGGAAGCAGGCTCCTTACTGCTAGCACCATTGAGGAAGCCCAAACAAAACAGTAATTAACAACAACAACAACAAAATCGATGGCAGCTTTTTCCTCAATAACTTTCTCTTCAAATCAATGTACTTGCAATGAAAAAGAGGCAGTATTAAGATTCAATTAGTGAACACTGATAAAACTCATTTTCCTAAATTATGGAAAAGAAAAAAAATGAGATGTTTTTGCCTAATTTATTTGTCTATCATTAAGAAATACACATAAATACAGAAAAAAGTTTGACACAGGTGGTTCCAAATTTAAGTGTCAAAAACTAAAATTTTGTCCTAGCTCCTTTCTTTCTAAAAAAAACAAACAAACCTGTATTTCCAATTCTGGTGCTGAAGAAGACTCTTGAGTGTCCCTTAGACTGTAATATCAATACAGTCAATCCTAAAGGAAATGAACCCTGAATATTCATTAGAAGGACTGTTGCTGAAGCTCCAATACTTTGGCCACCTGATGCAGAGTCAACTCACTGGAAAAGACCCTGATGCTGGGAAAGACTGAAGGCAAAGGAGAAGTGGGTGGCAGAGGATGAGATGGTTAGATAGCATCACCAACTCAATGGACATGAATTTGAGCAAATTCTGGGAGACAGTAGAGGACAGAAGAGCCTGGCGTGCTGTAGTAAGTGGGGTCACAAAGAGTCAGACACAAACTTAGTGACTGCTGCTGCTGCTGCTGCTAAGTCGATTCAGTCATGTCCGACTCTGTGCAACCCCATAGACGGCAGCCCACCAGGCTCCCCCATCCCTGGGATTCTCCAGGCAAAAACACTGGAGTGGGTTGCCATTGCCTTCTCCATTGTGTGAAAGTGAAAAGTGAAAGTGAAGTCTCTCGGTCGCGTCCGACTTGTAGCGACCCCATGGACTGCAGCCTACCAGGCTCCTCCATCCATGGGATTTTCTAGGCAAGAGTACTGGAGTGGCTTGCCATTGCCTTCTCTGAACTTAGTGACTAAACAACAACAATTATTTCATGAAGTGACTGTATGATCTGGACACATGTCCTGGGGCCACAGCTAAAAGAAAGTTTAGGATGCTCCATGGAACTGGGACCACAGCCCTGCTCACATATTCTAGGAGCAGATTCAAGAAGCATTTGAATCTTTGGTCACCTTCTAACAGAAGACAAAAAATTCGTTATCAGTTATACCAACCCAAAACCTGTGATCTCTGGAGGACACTCTATCCTTTAGGGATCTCACTATAGGGCAAATTTTTAAAAAATTTTTTTAAATTTTTTAAAGAGCCATAATAAAGTGATAGAGACTTCTAATTAACTCCTGACTTCAAAATCTAAGATCATTGTTTCCAGGTTGTGTTAGTGCTAAAAACTTAGGGTTTTCAACTAAGAGTTTGCTCCCACTGGAATTCATAAATCATATCAAGGTCAGGATTTCTGCACAGCCTTATAGATGGAAGCCATTATTCTGACACTAACCTTCAGTGAAATTCCATCAATTAATAGTTTAGGTCTAAGTTTCAATGCTCTATTATTCAAAAATAATAATTATGTTGTAATTTAACTGTTAATAGTTTATCTGTAATTGATAGTGACACCAGATATTGACTACTAAACTTTTTCTTTTTCTCTATCAATACCAAGCTGACCAGGCACATAAGCATTGAGGACTGTGATAAAGCATCTGTTCTTCAGATGAGAAATCAGACTTTTCAGCTAATGCTTTTGAAGAGAGCAAACTCAGCCCTCAATCATGCCATTGTTTCATAAATGATCATCTAGGTGAAAAGAAAAGAAGGTAACTGAGAAGACCAGAGAGGTTTTCAGAGAAGGCTGAAACACTCACCTTGGAACTAATCAACACTTCAGGTTGGGGACGCTCCGCCTTATTGTACTTTTCAATGGTCCGGGGCCTGGATTTTGACAGACACTCCAAAACAAATGCAGCTATTCAAACATCTCCCGTGTCTGAAAAGTATCTTGAGTACTCAAGTACATTGTGAAATGTGATTAACACGCTTTGATTTTGAAAAACCCCAGAGAAAGAAAAGAATGTAAATAAAAGAATGGAAAATATATATACAACTGGACATTATGGAAGAGAATAACAGACAGAAAATATACAAGTAAGATTAAGTTGCTACATCTGGGGAAGGAACATAGCCGATTCCTTTAATTCTCTGTGAAGTAAATGGGAAGCAACTGTTTTTATTCTTATTTTGCAAATAAGAAAATCAGGCATGAAGCATAAAAGTTCACAATGTGGAGGGGAAAAGTTACAGGTTTACAGAAGTAATGATTGAGTGAGAACAGTAAGGTTAAGTCGCAGGAAGCTATGTTTTAATCTTTCCTTTGAAAGAAGGACCCGTTTGTTCTTTGTATCTGTCCTTCAAGAAAGTTGTGAACTACCTAATAATCACGGCGTAATACGCAATGGTCATTTTCATGCATACAGAATATTATTTTAGCCAGGGAGATCAAACAAATCAATCCTAAAGGAAATCAACTCTGAATTCATTGGAAGGAATGATGCTGAAGCTGAAGCTCCAATTCTTCGGCTACCTGATGCGAAGAGCCAACTCCTTGGAAAAGACCCTGATGCTGGGAAAGACTGAGGGCCAGCGGAGAAGGGGGCGGCAGAAGATGAGAAGGTTAGATAGAATCACAGACTCAATGGACATGAATTTGAGCAAACTCAGGGAGATAGTGAAGGACAGGGAAGCCTGGTATGCTGTAGTCCATGGGATGGCAAAGGGTCAGACATGACTTAGTGACTGAACAGCAACAAAAGAAGTGGGGAGAAAGGGAGAAAAGACAGGGTCCTTGAGGTCTAGGAGGGTGTTTATGTGTGTAAGGAAGAGGGGCAGGGGTGATGGAGAGAGAGAGTGAAAAACACACCTGAAATCTTTTTGGAAACAGAAATTCATTTTAAATAGATGGCACAGAGGTAGTCTAATGTCATGGGAAATGAGAAAAAAATATATACACATTAAAAAGCCTTCTGTCTTTTTGCCTTTTATATTGTTAATGCATTTTGATTTAATATTCAAATAGCACTGGGTGCAGCAGTGACAAAGCAAAAATCAACTAAAAGACTTAGATTCTATTGAGATAGGCAGGCTCATCCTAATTCTCAAATACTTACTTATATGATAGTAATATTCTATGCTACAACTATAAAGAAAATACTACTAGGACACCCTCCACTTTCTTGAACGTATCAGAGTTTAGACAGAAGTAAGAGATAAACATCTATTTCTGCTTTATTGACTACGCCAAAGCCTTTGACTATGTGGATCACAATAAACTGTGGAAAATTCTGAAAGAGATGGCAATACCAGACCACCTGATCTGCCTCTTGAGAAATCTGTATGCAGGTCAGGAAGCAACAGTTAGAACTGGACATGGAACAACAGACTGGTTCCAAATAGAAAAAGGAGTCCGTCAAGGCTGTATATTGTCACCCTGTTTATTTAACTTATATGCAGAATACATCATGAGAAACACTGGACTGGAAGAAGCACAAGCTGGAATCAAGATTGCCGGGAGAAATATCAATAACCTCAGATATGCGGATGACACCACCCTTATGGCAGAAAGTGAAGAGGATCTAAAAAGCCTCTTGATGAAAGTGAAAGAGGAGAGTGAAAAAGTTGGCTTAAAGCTCAACAGTTAGAAAACGAAGATCATGGCATCCCATCACTTCATGGGAAATAGATGGGGAAACAGTGGAAACAGTGTCAGACTTTATTTTTCTGGGCTCCAAAATCACTGCAGATGGTGACTGCAGCCATGAAATTAAAAGACACTTACTCCTTGGAAGGAAAGTTATAACCAACCTAGATAGCATATTCAAAAGCAGAGATATTACTTTGCCAACAAAGGTCCGTCTAGTCAAGGCTATGGTTTTTCCTGTGGTCATGTATGGATGTGAGAGTTGGACTGTGAAGAAGGCTGAGCACCAAAGAATTGATGCTTTTGAACTGTGGTGTTGGAGAAGACTCTTGAGAGTCCCTTGGACTGCAAGGAGATCCAACCAGTCCATTCTGAAGGAGATCAGCCCTGGGATTTCTTTGGAAGGAATGATGCTAAAGCTGAAACTCCAGTACTTTGGCCACCTCATGGGAAGAGTTGACTCATTGGAAAAGACTGTGATGCTGGGAGGGATTGGGGGCAAGAGGAGAAGGGGATGACAGAGGATGAGATGGCTGAATGGCATCACTGATTCGATGGACGTGAGTCTGGGTGAACTCCCGGAGTTGGTGATGGACAGGGAGGCCTAGCGTGCTGCGATTCATGGGGTCGCAAAGAGTCGGACACGACTGAGCGACTGATCTGATCTGATCTGAAGAGCTAAACATTACTATCGAGAAGCCAATGGCAATCCACTCCAGTACTCTTGCCTGGAAAATCCCATGGATGGAGGAGCCTGGTAGGCTGCAGTCCATGGGGTCGCTAGGAATCGGACACGACTGAGCGACTTCACTTTCACTTTTCACTTTCCTGCATTGGAGAAGGAAATGGCAACCCACTCCAGTGTTCTTGCCTGGAGAATCCCAGGGACGGAGGAGCCTGATGGGCTGCTGTCTACGGGGTCACACAGAGTCAGACACGACTGAAGCAACTTAGCAGCAGCAGCAGCAGGATTGATGTACTTTTTTTTTTAACAGCCACAAATATTATAAAAATCAATGGAAACATACGATTCTAAGCTACATTTATACTACAATTTTGACTACATTTTGCCAAGACCACATGAAACTTGAAAAGTAGGACAAGTAATAATTTATCTGCAGAAACTTTAATTGAACATACTCTCTTAAGTGCTCCTTTCCTGAAATCATACTAGCAGAGTGGAGAGTTAACAATATATGAGCAATTGTAAAACAACTTTTAAAATGCGCACTAAAATCCAAAAAAATGAAATGATTGTTTAGGAAAAATGGTCTCTGAGAAATATCCATAGAGAAGTTAGTTGGGTTCTAAGGCCACACAGAGTCCCAGAAGAAGGTGTAGCATGTACCATGAAAATATGGATAACCATTTAAAATAAATCCAGGATTTCAACATAGGGTCTTAATAAAACCAATGGCCTATTCAAGTGGAAATCCAGTATTTTCTGGAAACATTTAAACAATTTTCTAAGTCTACTACTAATTATCCTTATAAGGTTTTAATGTTACATTCCACCTAGAAAATCTTCATCATCTTTATTTAGAAAATAAATAAGGCTAAGGCTTAGAATTTAACATATACACTACATTATTTTTACTTTATGGGCTTCACAGGTAAATGGTAAAGAATCCACCTGGATCTGGAAGATCCCCTGGAGTAGGAAATGGCAACCTGCTCCAGTATTTTTGCCTGGAAAATTCTGTGGACAGAGGAGCCTGGCAGGCTATAGTCCACAGGACTGCAAAGAGTCGGACACAACCGAGTGACTGAACACACATACATTTTTACTTTATCATCTGCTACTGATAAACTATTCCACTGATAAAATAAGAGCTGAATGCAAACCAGAAATGACACCTTTCACATATTGCAAACCTAAAGGCAGCTGAAACACAGATAGGAAATAACACAATATTCTTAGCCATTCAATTGAAATAAATACATACCCTTAAAATAATGAAAATAAAAACTAGAAATAATTAATATGCATACTCCTTCAGGTAATATCTGCACCATATGTGTATGCCATAGAGAAGGAAGTGGCACCCCACTCCAGTATTCTTGCCTGGAAAATCCCATGGACAGAGGAGCCTGGTAGGCTACAGTCCATGGGGTCGCGAAGAGTCGGACACGACTGAGCGACTTCACTTTCACTTTTCACTTTCATGCATTGGAGAAGGAAATGGCAACCCACTCCAGTGTTCTTGCCTGGAGAATCCCAGAGCGGGGAGCCTGGTGGGCTGCCGTCTATGGGGTCGCACAGAGTCGGACACGACTGAAGCGACTTAGCAGCAGCAGCATGTGTATGTCATGTTATATATGTTCATTATCAAAGACACTGGGTAGCTCAAAGAGCCTTAAAATATCTGTAGTCTTCCTCCTCATGTACACAGAAGAATCGGCACACATTTTAATATGATAGATTCCGAGCAATGTAAGACATACAACTCATTTTTTTCTTTGATGTGAAGAAATTGGGTGTTTTGTTTGTGTTTTTGGAGTCTGAGCTTATGATCATCCTTTAGGATTGGTCTACACAAATGATACACGTGTGGATATTTAGAAAAAGCAAATGTTTTAATATTCAACTTGACACGTTTTTCAGTCTACATGGAGCCCTTTAACATAATCAGTAGGTTAATCCTTCCAAAATGAAACCTCAGCAAGATGACCTCTTAAATAATAAATAGTCTACTAGACAGAATGACTATAAATACTGATGGCAGGGACTATTTCTTACATTTCTACATTCTGTCCATCACCTAGCATGGTGGCTTGCATATAATATTTATATAATAAATACTTGTCCAAAATAGAGTTAAATAGTCCAAATCCTAGCCCTATTTTTATCATTGACATTTTGGGAAATGTGATAAATATCTTTCGGAGCATCTAGTCCACAGCTTACTCCACCTTCCCTCTTAGAGCTGCTGACCACCACCCAGAGGAGTAAGCCCAGCACTACCACCATGTTAACCTCCTGTTACATGACTTTTACTCCTGGCCTAGAGCCGAATGAATCACAGGCAGACAGAACACAGATAAAGGCAATCAGACTGTCTCACCTGAGAATATGAAATCAGAGGCACATAAAGTGGTATTTGCGCTTCCCAAGTGGCACAAGCAATAAAGAATACACCTGCCAATTCAGGCCATGCAAGAGATGCAGGTTCCATCCCTGGGTCAGGAAGATCCCCTGAAGAAGGAAAGGGCAGCCCGCTCAGTATCTTGCCTAGAAAATCCCACGGACAAAGAAGCCTGGTGGGTTACAGTCCATGGGGTCGCAAGAGTTGGACACAACTGAGCACAGGCATACACACACACACACACACACACACACACACACTGATACTGGGAAGTTAAACATGTCAATGGCAGACTATTAAAGGTTTTGCTGAGTTTCTTAGAGCTATCTTAGTTCCTTTTCTTTTTTTAGGTATGGCTGTACAACTATTTCTTGAATTCTGAGAGGTCCCTTATATTCCTAAAGGAAATTCTCACTTTCATGTAATAAGTAATAGAAATGAACTAAAGTTTGTTTAAGCAAGAATCTGGGGCAAGTAATTTATTTCACAGTAATTGTAAGACATAAAAAATACTAGATGTATTCTTCAAGTAAGAAAGTTCCCTAAATGTGTTAGTTCAAACTTTCTCCCAATTAGGAATTATTTTGACAAACTCCTAAGAAGCTCATGCTAACTACTTCTGAACATAAGAAATCAGCTCTAACTGTCAGGCCCCTTTCTGGAAGTAACTAAAAATGTGTATTCCTATAACTTTGATCCACTGGTCCTGTCTGTCTTCTACAGAAATTGGATTTATTCTGCTTTCCATGTGCCAATTTTTCAGCTTTTTGAAGAGCGATGCCCTATTACTCACTTGTATTAACTCTCCTTCAGGTTAAACTTCTCTAGCCCACTCATTTCAGTTTTAAAAAATGAGATGAGTGGGCTAGAGAAGTTTTTAAAACTCATTTTTTAAAACTGAAATATAGTTGACATGTAATATTTTATAAGTCACTCATTCTTACCTGTGTGTGATAAAGGCACTTGATAAAATACCCATGAGGATAAGATAGTTGATTGCTATCTATAGCTACTGAGATATGAGTATTACTAATAAAAATACTACTTTCAGCTCCTTCTATTTGTGAAGAAGAAGCATGAAAAAGTACCTCTACACCCAAAGAATATTTCTTGTATAGAGAAGTAATATCATCTCAGTTAGACATAAGGAAACTGACCCATAGAAGGCCAGTTGCAAACAACCAATACTGCCCTCAATATTTCCTCCCATATTGACAATTACACCCAGTGGTAGCAAAATTGTCAAAAATCAATTCCTCCAGAACTCTGGGAATCAATCAAAAGGCCTGCAACAATTGAGGAATTACCAAACAACTCAGCTATTCCTTCCAACCCTAAGTAAAAATACAAGGGAACTGAAACATGTCCATACAATAACCTGTATACATATACTCATAAGAGCATTATTCATAATAGCCCAAAAGTAGAAACAACCTGAATGTCTATCAAGTGATGAATGGATAAATAAAATGTGGTATATCCACACAGCTGAGACTGAAGTTAAGAAGCCTCGAGACCATGAATGCTGAGGACTACCCGCAGTTACCAAACACGGGGAGAGATCCATGGAACCAATTTTCTCTCAGTTTCCAGAAGGAATCAACCCTGCCAAGACACTGATTTTGAAATTCTGGGCTCCAGAACTGTGAGAAAATAAATTTCTGTTGTCTTAGGCCAAAACAAAACAAACAAAAATGAAAACATTATATATGTTTTTCTAGAAAAATGGAAAAGTGAAAAGAAAATTTAAAGTATTTATTATATTATCAATCCAGCAGAAAAACTAACATTTTTCTGTATTCTCCCTCATACTTTATTTCAGGTATTATCAACATAGTTTGAGACCTCAACTATACATACAATTTTATAAAATGTCCCCTTAATTATATTAATGTGTTTCCTCATACCATTACAGATTATTTGCAAACATTATATCTTCTTCTATTGAACCATCATCCTCCTTAATTCTCATAACATTAGGTTGCTTTCAAAATTTCACTATTATGAGTATGACAATGAATACTTTTTTATATTTCTGATTATTCTTTTGGAATATACTGCAAGTCAATAGATTGATCTCGCCAGGTCAAAGGAAGAAAACACCCTTTAGAAAATAGCACCCATGTAGTGCTTTAGTCACCAAGTCATGTCCAACTCTTATGACCCCCCTGGACTGTAGGCCACCAGGCTCCTCTGTCCATGGAATTTCCCAGGCTAGAATACTGGAGTGGGCTGCCATTTCCTTCTCCAGGGGATCTTCCTGACCCAGGGATCAAACCTCCATCTCCTGCATTGTAGGCAGATTCTTTACAGCTGAGCCACTAGGGAAGCCCCAAAACTGTATAATATTGTATAAATATCAATAACATTTAATCACTGAAATATTTACATTATTTTCTATTTTTCATTTTAAAATAATAAGGCAGTAAATTCTTTATAAATATTTATATTTATATATGATTATTTTTAACAGTTCTTCTGTTAATCATGATACTAAAAAAATTTATAGACAATTTCAAAATTCCTAATATGATGACACTAAGTTACATTCTATGGGAGCTGTATCATTTTATACCCCCAAAGGTCTGTGAGTGAGTTCATATCATATATAACTTCAGGCATTATTTTTAAACAAAATAAAATGAAATCAATAAGTTTTAAGTATGCCTGGTGGCTCAGACCGTAAAAGCGTCTGCCTACAATGTGGGAGACCAGGGTTCAATCCCTGTGTCAGGAAGATCCCCAGAGAAGGCAATGCCAACCCACTCCAGTACTCTTGCCTGGAAAATCCCATGGATGGAAGAGCCTAGTAGGCTACAGTCCATGGGGTCGCAAAGAGTCCAACAAGACTGAGCAACTTCACTTTCACTTTCAAAATATATGGTTTTTTATATTTAAGGTTTTTGTATTAATAAAGTATTAATATTTTAACACAAGTCTATTAATCGTTTATTTCTTCCATTGCTCTTAGGCTTAAGAAATTATTCTCTATTGAGGTTCACATCAGCACTTACTGATGCTTTCTTTTAGGTTTTTTTTTTAGTGCCATATCTGGTACTTAGGATATATCAGTTGAGATTCAATACCTATTTCAAAAATATATAAATACTGAAAACTGACAAAATCAGAGCCAACCTTGGAATGAAGCTTGAATGACACTCACATGCCTCTGCTAAAGCAATATCAAGACAAAACAAAGGGTTACTTTCCTTGTTAATAACACCATGTTAGTCGCTCTGCTGCTGCTGCTGCTAAGTCACTTCAGTCGTGTCCGACTCTGTGCGACCCCAGAGACGACAGCCCACCAGGCTCCCCCATCCGTGGGATTCTCCAGGCAAGAACACTGGAGTGGGCTGCCATTTCCTTCTCCATGCCCAACTCTTTGTAACCCCATGGACTATAGCCCATCAGGCTACTCTGCCCGTGGAATTCTCCAGGCAAGAATACTGGAATGGGTAGCCATTCTCTTCTCCAGGAGATCTTCCCAACCCAGGGATTGAACCAGGGTCTCCTACATTGCAAAGAGATTCTTTACCATCTGAGCCAACAAGGAAGCCCCACAACCCTATAAATGAAAGGAGGTTTCATTCAAGAAGGGAAATGAAAACTTTAAAGAGAAAAATAAAAGGAGAACAGAAAAAGGAAAAAAGGAAAGCTTTTGTAATGTTAAAATTTTCAAGGCAATTGAAATAATCTTCATTTTCAATAAACTTGCAATTTAGACTTTCAACTTTATAGAAACTGATATTGGAGTATCCAATAGATACTGGAGGCAACTACTTTTAGTATTTGAGGCCTGGGAAGTAAGGAACACAATATCCTGGTTGTTAAGAAGATATAATATCAGATAGTGGCATCTACTGGCAAATGATAATATTGTAACCCAATTCTAGTAGGACATTATAAATATCTAGAAAGTATGTCTGTGTGATATTTATCTTATATTTTTGCAAAGATATAAATAATTGTATATTTTAAAATATTCAACAAGATTTCTATACCTAGCATTGTTTACTTTTAGTATATGTACTGCTCACATGAGCACACTAGCATTGCTTATTGATCTCTAGCTGCTATTATCACATAATTGCTCTCCACCTCACACCATAACATTCCATGAGGCAGTGAAGCCATCTGGTCCTGGACTTTTGTTTGTGGGAGGTTTCTGATTTCAGATTTAGTCTCCTTATTAGTAACTGGTCTATTGAAATTTTCTATTTCTTCAGGATTCATGGTAGGTTGTATTTCTAGGAATTTATCCATTTCTTCTAGGTTGTTAATTATTTTAACCTCTTTTCTGAATCATTTGTGGGAATTTTTGCCTTTGATGATAATTTATCATAATGCAGTATGTTTATCTGCATATCATCAAGTACATTAGAATTCCTGAACATCCTAATCATACATAAATACATAAGTAAGTCAATAATCATTCATCCTTCAAGGGATTTATTAAGGAAAGAACACTTTTAATATCATTCCACAAAGCCAGCACTACCCTGATACCAAAATCAGACAAAAACTCTACAAGAAAATTATACTTCCATATCCCTAATGAACCATATGCAAAATTTTTCAACAAAATATAAAGAAACTGGAATCAACAATACATTAAAAGCATCACACATCATGGTCAAGTGGAATTTATTTCACAGATACAAGGATAGTCAGTTCAACATCCACAAATCAATCTATGAGATGGACCATATTAACAAAATAAAGGATAAAAATCATAGGATCATCTCAATAGATTTAGGAAAACTTCACAAAATTTATCATCCATTCATAGCAAAAACTCTCCAGAGAGTTGGTATAGAGGTAAGGTACCTTAACATAATAAAGGCCATATATACATCAAGCCCACAGTTAACATGCTGCTGCTGCTGCTGCTAGGTCGCTTCAGTCGTGTCTGACTCTGCGACCCCATAGACGGAAGCCCACCCGGCTCCCCCGTCCCTGGGATTCTCCAGGCAAGAACACTGGAGTGGGTTGCCATTTCCTTCTCCAATGCAGGAAAGTGAAAAGTGAAAGTGAAGGCGCTCAGTTGTGTCCGACTTTCCGAGACCCCATGGACTTCAGCCCACCAGGCTCCCCTGTCCATGGGATTTTCCAGGCAAGAGTACTGGAGTCGGGTGCCATTGCCTTCTCCAGTTAAATTCATATCCAATGGTAAAAAGCTAAAAATTTTTCCTCTAAGATCAGGAACAAGACAAGGATGCCCACTCTTGCCACTTTTATTCAACATGGTACTGGAAGTCCTACTCAGAGCAATGAGGCCAGAAAAAGAAAGAAATGACATCCAAACTGGAAAGAAAGAAATAAAACTATCTCTACTTTCAGATGACATATTATATATAGAAAACCCAAAAGACACTACCAAAAAAAAAAAAAACTATTAGAACTAAATCAACAAACAGTAAAGTTTCAGGATACAAAATCAATATATTCAAGATGGAAGGGACATCAGTGATCATCTAGATCAATGCCTTGATATTTATAGGTGCAGAAAGTAAGGCCCCAAGTTACTGCATAATTAGATAAGTCTTTCTCACTTGTTAGGAATACTAGTTTATTCCTACACTGTTGAGTTTGTGGAAATTAATACAATATACTACGACCACCATAGCCTAACTATTAATAGCTCTCCAAACTGATTGAAACTTAAAGAGGAAAAAGTTCCCTCAATACAATTAAAGATTGGTTCAAGTACATGTAGGGCTGAGTCTCTAAACTGTTCACCCGAAACTATTACAACATTGTTAATCAGCTATAACTCAATACAAAATAAAAAGTTTTTTTTTTTTAAAAAGATGAATGTAATCTAAAGATACATTGATATAATGAAGTATTATGCTATTGAAAAAAAGAATGAGGAAAATCTCTGAACTGATACGGAATGATTTAAGAACATTATTAAGATAAAATACAGAATAGTATCTATGGTATGTGACATTTTTGTGTAAGAAAGAAGAGAAAAAGAAGAAGTATAGAAGTATCTGTTCAAATAATATATACATATCTTCAAAAAAATATATACAAAATATATACATATCTGCAAAAAAAGAAACATCAAAAGAATGCACAAGAAATGAGAGAGATTAGATACTTATAGATTGGTGGGTGAGAAATATGGGGTATGGAAATGACATGGAAAAAAATGGGAGGTAATGCCTCCCTCTCTGAATATAGTTTTTCATACATTTCTGAGTTTTGGAAACATGTCGATGTTTTACACATGCATGCACCCGCCCACACACATAATAAGAATGACAGGAGATATGAAAATGAAACACAAATAGAATAAGTGAATCACACTTGTATTTAAATGAATAACACAACCACATTTGATGGAGGAGCAGAGGAGAACTGAGAATGGCAAACTAATCCAAGTAAATTTTGGACACAGTTATTTGCACTATAATAAATACAACCATATTTATTAGACTAAAAACAAAGCACCCTAAAACACTGTACATAGTTAACAAGGTTCCTTTGGTAGATATATGGGTTAGAAATTCTGAAATTGCTTTCTTTGTATTTTAGGATTGAGTAAATAAGTAAATATATTGAAGATAACGGATCCAGTTTCTCACGGTCAAAAAAAGAGGACTAAAAATATGGAAAAGAGGAAAAATAGAATGAACTTTGTGATACTGAATTGGAATTGGAGTAATCAGTATGAACCCATAGTTTTTTACAGGAAGAGATAAGGACAAAATATCATTTCTGTGGTATTAGTGCTTGAAAATACACAATCTGAATCTGCTCATAAGAAATTGCACAAACTCAAAATGATGTGCTTTGAATAAAATAACAAACCAGTACTAATCAAATATGTTAATAGTAGAAAACAAAGATGACTAATAAAATGTCTCAGAGTAAAGATTAAGAAGCATGGTAAGTGAATGCAACACATGATCAGGGATTTTAATTTGTTAAAAAGGCTATTATTGAAACAAATGAAAGAATCTGAATAAGGTCTATAAACTAGGTAACAGTATTATACCAATGTTTATTTCCTTTTTTACACATATGTTTTTTAGTTTTTAGCTTTTTTAATTTTATAAATAAATAACTACATTTTTAAAACACAACAATGTAAGTAAACATTCCTTCCAACTGAATGGGCAGTAGATCCATCCCTTTTTCTACAGAAGAAGATCAAGCTTCCGTAGGTTAAATTAAATATAGCTACCAATAAAACCAGAGAAGGCAATGGCACCCCACTCCAGTACTCTTGCCTGGAAAATCCCATGGGCGGAGGAGCCTGGTAGGCTGCAGTCCATGGGGTCTCAAAGAGTCGGACACGACTGAGCGACTTCACTTTCACTTTTCACTTTCATGCATTGGAGAAGGAAATGGCAGCCCACTCCAGTGTTCTTGCCTGGAGAATCCCAGGGATGGGGGAGCCTGGTGGGCCTCCGTCTATGCACAGAGTCGGACACGACTGAAGCGACTTAGGAGCAGCAGCAGCAACCAATAAAACAAATGGATGATAAGACAGAAAAAAAAAAGAAAGAGAAGGCGGCACAGCTGGTGTCCATATAACAAGGAGGCAGGGAATTGGGACAAAGGAAGACACCAAGAGAGAAAAAGAGTAAAGAAATCTAGAAATGACTAGAGGTGATGAAGCAGAAGTTAGGACTAAGGACAGAAAAGACTGAATGAGGGAAACGATTATGGTGAGTAATAATGAGGCCAGCTGCAGGGTTCTGTCCTCTCACTCAATGCTAGTTAATTCCTCATTATGGTAAATTTTCCCATCAGTAAAAAGAAACAAAATATTTAAATCCTATCTCAGGATTTCTATTATTCTATCTCAGAATAATAGAATTCTATCTATTCTATTTCAATATGTTAGTTATTACTACTATTGTTAATTAATTACTAGTAGAAGCTGAAGAAATACACCTTGATGGTGTTACCCAAGTTGGACCTAAGAAGAAAATGTAAGAGATTTCTGGTATGGAATTCCCCAGATATCACATTTTGCTTATCACTTATTTCCTCAAGATATTAATGTCCTAATTGCCATAGAGAGTGAAACAGCAAAATGTAGAAAAACCAGATCTTCCTGTCATGTTTAAAAAAGCTGGAGTCTGTAGTTTGATTGCAATTTGTCAGTTTGCATACCATTTACATCTCAAAATGCCTTACACCTCAAGTAAGTTTTTTTCTTAGTTTTGAAAGCTAGTGAGTTGATCCCTTTGTAGTTCCCCTAACAACAGTTGTCAAAAAAGAAAAAAATACTTGTCAAATAAAAATACCAAATGTGAAAAATGTCCAGTCTCTTTAGTAAACAAAGATTCCATTGGGAATTAGATTAGCAAAGGAAACAGGAACCCACTCCAGTATTCTGGCCTGGGAAGTCCCATGGACAGAGAAGCCTGGCAGGCTACAAACCATAGGGTCGCAAAGAGCTGGACACCACTTAGCTACTAAAACAACAACAATTGTTAATAGCACGATAATGAGCACCCATGTGGCAAAGGCCTTAAAAATGTGAAAATTCATCCAGCAATTTTATTTCCAGGTTTTTTATTTCATAGAAACAACCAGGATTGTGCACAAAAATTTACCCACAGGATGCTCCTTACAACATTTATATATATGAATTTATACTTATATATATATTTATATTTATACATATATTTGTTTATATATAAAATATATATTATATATATTTATATATATATAACATATATATATATATATATATATATGGATATATGGATATAGTGTTACGTATGGGAGGGGAGTATGCTTGCCAAAATGGGATCAGATTATATACAGTCATTGGGATTTAGCTTTTTCCACTTAACTATACGCTGAGAAAATTCTTCTAAAGAATTGCTTTGTGTCTAACTCTACAAGAAATTTTAACAACGAATTTGAATTAATAAGAAAAAAGTCTGATTAGATGACTAGATACTAAATATATATGTATCTCAATAGCTTTTCTTTATACCATTAAGTAACTAGCTAAAAATATAATTGTTCTATTCATAGCAGTGTCAAAAATTTCAAAAACCCTTAAGGATAAACTGAAAGCGTTAGGGAAGGCACACTGATTTTATGACAGGAGGTCCCGGTTAAGAAACACCGAACTAATAAGCCTCCACCAACCGGAAGAGTTCGGGAAAGGTCAAAAGGAGACACCACATGTCCGACCACCTCCCAGAATCCTCTCTGGCATCCATTTGGCTGAACAAGGCGTGCACCAGGAAAGACTCTGAGTCAGAATGATTAGCTAAAGACAACCCAAAACTAATCCCATCACCATAAAACTGGAGACTGTGAGCCATATGACAGAGCTGTTCTCCTGGGTTCCCTTACCCTACTGCTCTCCACCCGGGTGCGTTTTCCCAATAAAATCTCTTGCTTTGTCAACACACGTGTCTCCTCAGACAATTCATTTCCGAGTGTTAGACAAGAGCCCAGTTTCGGGCCCTGCAAGGGGTCCCCTTTCCTGCAACAAAAGGAAAAAAGCCCCTGTATTTGTATATGATCAAATGAACTTGGTGAATGTTTAGACATACAGCTTGTTAACATGGATGCCTAAAGAGATAGTAAGAAGATGAGAAAAGATAAACCTCCTTCTCAAAAAAAGATGTACATTTTTGAAAAGATATTCCTGAAAAGCAGCATGGCACTTACGTCAATGTGTGTACAAACGGAAATACCTAAACAGACAAGTCACCAAAATGTTCACGGTAGACTTCTTACTGTGATGGGATTTCAGGTTCTTTTTTATGAGGGTTTCAAAAATGTTTTACATGAAGGTAATTACACAGTAATATGTACAAAAAAACAAGCTCTTTTCACTATAGACTAAAATATGATACATACTAGAGTATGCTGGTATATTGATGAGGCTTCCGAAAGAAAAGAGAGAAATGTAATAGAAAGGAGAGGGGATAACAGTCCAATGATTTGAATTATCAAGGAGGGGTAATAGGAAAAAAGTTGGAGAAAAAAAAAAGAGTAAGCTTTTAAAGGGTACATGCTTTATTTATCATGATGATGAAGAAAAGGAAACAGCATTCACTCCATTTTTATCATAGCTTCATTGATGAAGAATTTTATAATCTCTTTGGGAAAATAACTTCCATAATAACATGATTTCATCTGTATGATACTTTCTATAAGGGGAAGTTGTCAGAATAAGACAACACTTTGGAAAACTGAATTAGGAAACACTTAATAGAAGAAATGGAACTTGAAGATAAAGTTTCAATAAATTTTAAGAAGTAAGGATTTTCTAGACCTATGGGAAAAACACAATCAAAGGGATACAGGCTAAAACACACACCTGTGGGCCACAAAGAAAGTTTCATGGGGGAAGGGGCCCAGTAGGGCCGGTTAGGTTAAAGACGGCCTTGGAGGACAAGCTGAGGAATCTGGGCCTGATGCTCAAGGCATTCTTAAGAAGAGGAATGACAGGAGAAAAACGTTTTAGAAAGATAAATCTGGAATGGTACGTAAGAGGATGAGCAGTGAGGCAAGAAGCAGAAGGGCTGATTAGGAGGCTGCTGGAGTAACGAAGGCCTGGATTATTCTCTTGGCTATGGTGATAGATTCACAGGGGCAAATCCAAGTCGAAAACTCTTGCTATAAAATCTCAAAGTCTTAATAGCAATTCCAAAGAGATCTTGGGCTCTAGGAGCTACAGATCACTTGGACACAGGGAATCTGGAGTTGTTTGTAATCTAGAAGGTGGAGGAAAGGGCAAGGAGTGCCTCTGAGGAGGAAAGATGGAGAGGCCTTGGGTGTTGGCAGAGGAACAGAGGCATTTAATTGGAGAAGTATTCTGGAACATTGTTGCAGCCTCTAGGAACTCTGATGTGTTCTGGCACCTTAGAGGGAAGTGGGACCTGGCCCAGGGTCTGAGTAGCAGCTCTAGAGCTAACAAAAATGTCCAAGGTACCGATTCCGTGATTCAGTCCTATCATATAAACTCTACGAAGACTGATTTTAACTTTCTATTAAAGGCATAAAGAATGCTTACTCACTGTGTAACTATCCAAACACTGTAAAATTTAGTTACTCCCTCGTATACTTCATCTAGGCTTAAAGAAGTGAACACCCAACAAATATGTCCATATCACTTTCAAAGCAGTCTTTCTTCTGATAAGACTTTTTCACAATTTAAAACTTGTTCACACACTAAACATGGCAGACAAGGGTTCAGTTAAAAACATTTATCCTTTAAAAAGGAAAATTTTCTTTCCTTCTTTCTAAAATAAAACCTAACAAAGAAGGAGAGGAAAGAGAAAGAGAAAGAAAAAGGTGAGAGAAATGAAAAGACTATAGATGAAAAGTATCTAGCTTTCTTTCTTCCTGTAGGCATTCTCCCCATACAGTGAAGCCCACTCACTTAAAGAAGCAGACTCATTTATAGACATTCCCTGAAACAAAACCTCAAGGCATAATAGTATCTATCCTTATAGTGTTGATGAAAGTGAAAGTGAAAGTGAAGGCACTCAGTCATGTCTGACTCTTTGTGATCCTGGACTCTAGCCCACCAGGCTCCTCTGTCCGTGGGATTCTCCAGGCAAGAATACTGGAGTGGGTTGCCATTTCCTTCTTCAGTGGATCTTCCCGACCCAGGGATCGAATCCCAGTCTCCTGCATTGCAGGCAGATGCTTTACCCCCTGAGCCACCAGGGAAGATGAAAGGATATAGTATTTGTAAAGTGCTTAACACAGTGCCTAAGATATTGTAACTATTCAGAATGAGAATAAAACACAGTGGTCAACAAAACCAAAAGCAGGACGATAGCAAGACAACACTTATTCATCACAGGCAAAGATGTGAATAGACATTTTCCATTGAAGATATTCAATTGGCTAACAGGTATATGAATAGATGCTCAACATCACTAATCATCAGGGAATTGCAAATCAAAACCCCAATGAGGTATCACCTCACATCTGTTAGAATGGCTACTATTAAAAATAAGACAAGTGCTGAAGAGGATGGAAGAAAAGGAATTTTTTTTTCTTTTTAAATTTTATTGAAGTATAGCTTATACAGCAAAATGACTCAGTTACACACACACACACACACACACACACACACATTCTTTTCCATAATGATTTATCACAGGATATTGAATATCATTCCCTGTGCTATACAGTAGGACCTTGCTTATCATCCTATATATAATAATTTGCATTTGCTAATTCCAAACTCCCAATCCTTCCCTACACAACCCCCTGCTTGGCGATCACAGGTCTGTTCTCTATATCTATGAGTCTGGTTTTGTTTCATAGACATATTAATTTGTGTTGTATTTTAGATTCCACATGTAAGTGACATCAGACAATATTCGTGTTTCTTTGTCTGACCTACTTCACTTAGCATGATAATCTCTAGATCCATCCATGTTGCTGCAAATGGCATTATTCTTTTTAATGGCTGAGTAATATTCCATTGTATACGTATACCAGATCTTCTTCATTCATCTGTCAATGGACATTAAGGTTGCTCCTATGTCTTGGCTATTGTGAATACTGCTGCTATGAAAATAGTGATGCGTGTATCTTTTTGAATTATATTTTTGTCTGGGTATATGCCCAGGAGTGCGATCATATGGCAAATCTATTTTTAGTTCTTTACGAAACCTCCATACTCTATTCCACAGTGGCTATACCGATTTACATTCCCACTAACAGTACAGGAGGGCTCAAGAAAAGGGAACTTTACTACATCGCAGGTGAGAATGTAAATTGGCACAGCTACTATAGAAAACAGTACGGAGGTTCCTGAAAAATTAAAACAGAACTGACACATGATTCAGAAATTACACTTCTAGATACATATCTGAAGGGAATGAAGTCACTATCGCAAAAGAAATAGGTGCACCGCCACGTTCGCTGCAGCATTGCTGCAATAGCCAAGATGCGGAAATAACCTAAGTGCCCATCAACAAAAGAATGGACAAAGAAGATGCGATACACACATACACACGCACACACACACACGGAAATATTATTCAGCCATTAAAAACCAAAAAAAGAGGAAATCTTGCCATCTACAGCAACACAGAAAAATGGATGGACCTAGAGGGCATTATACTAGGTGAATTAAGTCAGACAGACAAATTCTGTATGATATCCCTTATAGGTTGGAATCTGAAAAACAGGAACTCACAGAAACAGAGCAGACTGGTGGATACCAGATGCTTGGCAGGTGGAGGAGGTGCATATCATTAAAGGGGACCACCTTCTAGGTTTAAGATTAATCAATTCTGAGGATATAATGAACAGCCTGATTACTATAGCTAATAATTCCATATTATACACTTAAAAGTTGCTAAGAGACTAGATCTTAAAAGTTCTTACCAAAAACAAACAAAAAAAACCTATGTGAGGTGATGGTTAACTAACCTTATCATAGTAATCACTTCATAATACTATATACATATGTCAAACTATTGCACTGTACACTCTAAACTTATATAATGATATTAAATCAATTACATTTCAATAAATATGGGAAAATGCATGAATAAAGTCATGCAACCATGAGAAAAAAGTTGAGTCATTAATCTCCAGATGGTTGATGTTACATGGTTACTCTTTATTTTTTCTGATTGTTTTCAAATTTCTCCCAACAGGTAGGTATTTTTTTTATAATCGTAAATGTGAAAATACCTGGGATTTTGCATAAAAGAAATGGGAGGGTCTTACTTCCTCTGCCAAGTAGATACTGATAGAATTTTTGTCTTCTCCCTCTATTGAACACCTTGGCTCTCTTAATGACAAGATCAAAGCTCTTCTCATAAACTTTATTTCCTTCAACTTCTTCCTTCTGATTCTTTGAAAGTTGTCTACCTGCTATTCTTTCACTTGCTTTCTGATCTTAAAGAATAAAAACTTTACACATACTATATATAAAATAGGTAATAAGGACCTACTGTATAACATAGGAAACTCTAATCAGTATATTTAAATTACCTATAATGGAAAAGAATCTGAAAAAGAATATATATGCATATGTATGTATATATAACAATCACTGTTATACATTTGAAACTAATACATTGTAAACCAACTATACTTCAGTAAAAATTTTTTAATTATATGTATAAAAAATAAACAAAAATGAGCTCTTAAGAAGCTTATAAATAGAAATCTTACTTATGTAGCTACATGACACATTATTGTAAAAGCCTCCTGTAGTGAATACATGATGTGAATTGGCCTCTTAATATGTTGAAAACACAGGAAATGTTAGAATTTAAAAATGCTAAAATCCTAATTATCCTATATCTTATATATTACAAATACCATACTAAATTGGAGGATCTTTCATCCAATGAGCTTAAATTGGACCATAACATAATTCTATCTGACTGTAGTGAAGTATCAATAATTAACCCCATTTTATACTGAAAACCACAGTTTGCAGATGGCTTTAAACATTTTCAGAAGCAATATTCCTAATGGCTACAAGATGAACAAAGTATTCCACAGATTCTCTTTTCCTCCAATTTCCTGAGAAGGAAGCCATGGTTTCCAGTAGTGCTGCTACTAAATCTAAGAAGAAAAAACTGAGAAGAATTGAGAAAAGAATTAAAATAATTAAACTTTAAAAATCCAATATTTGTAAACCCTGAACAAATCTAGAAGGCTTCTCTTTTTAAGCAGTTAAACCATCATGCATGAGAGCTTGCACATCACACTCTCTATTATGCATTGAAAGAATTCCCCAAAAATTCATGTGTTGAAGCCCTAGTCCCCTCATCCCCAGTGTGATGGTTTTGGAGATGGGGTCTTTGGGAGGTAATTAGGTTAGATTAAATCATGAGGGTGGGACCCTCATGATGGGATTAGTGCCCTTATAAGAAGAGGGCCACAGAGGTCTCACTCTCTCTCCACACACAAGCAGTGAGGAGAGGCCAGATGACCACACAGCAGGAAAGCAACTGTCTACAGCTAGGAAGAGAGCCCATACCAAGAAATGAATTTGCAGGAACCTTGATCTTAGAGTTCATAGCCTCCAGAAATATAAGAAATAAACACTTTTTGTTTAAGTCACCCAGTCTCTGGTATTTTGCTAGAGCAGCCCTGAGCTAAGTAAGATGCTTTCTTTTCTCCTATCCCATATTACACACTGGCTTGTCCTCTGGTCACTAATTAATACCTACTGTAGAACAGCACTAAATGCAGAGGTAAGGTACTTTCTCATTGTTTCACATACTTACTTGTGAGAATGCTTTGCTTCTTAATCTTAATTTCAAATGCAGATTGCAAAACATTTTATCCTTCTCTTTAAAAAATACATTACTTGTAAAAACTAAATTACTTCTTACTTGTAAGACTTTCGTTGATTTTTATTTACTATGGTTAGTGGGTTTTTCGCAGAATATGTTGTTTACCACCCCTGGATAACATATTACGATAACAAAATGAGTTTATCTTCCCTTATAGTCAAAAATTAACAGAATTAAAATCATTAACAATTTTGTGTTCAGCCTCTACTACATAAAAGGCACTGTGGGAGATAGCAAGCATAGAGCAAGAGTTACCCTTGAAATGTTTACTTACATTCTCTACTGTCCAAATGTAACACATGTTCTCAATTATGAAACAAATCACTTCAATTTTCTAAAAGGTAACAGCATCAGATGGGTGGGACCCATCCTTTCCTGTCAACTTCACACAAATCCTGCCTGCTGGAACAGACTGCAGCTGAGCAAAAAGTCACATGTTCCATTGGTCATTAATAAGCACCCACTAATTAGATGATAACCAGTAAGAAAGGGAAGGAAAGAGGAACAAGAAAAAAAGAGAGGAGAAGAGAGAGAAAGGAAAAATAAAAAGTTGTCTTTGGCAAATTGCCTGTTTTAAGGTCATCAGGACCAAAGTTTAAGAAGAAAAACATGAAATTTTACTTACACTGAAAGACATTTACAATTACTTAAAGTTGGTCCAAATAAAAAATTTTAGGCATACATCAGTATGGTTCTCTACAGATCACCTAATAATCTCATCTGTTAAATCAGTACCAGGATAAACTCAAGGATTCAAAACAGATCACCTTGCTGCTTGGGCATTTTAAGTCATTTAAAGAACATATGGATTAAGGGAGATACGAGCTCAATGATACATCCACAGTTTCCTGCACCCCACTATTTGAAGCAAATGAAGAAGTCTATGTCCTTCTGTCATCTCCTACCACTAGTTTGCAGAATTCATAACTAGAATTTCCCAAAATTTCCACCAGTTGGTTTTAAAATAATTGGGACATGGAAGACATCCATGTCAATTTGTTTTAAATGCTTTTCTTTCTCCTGCTAGATGATTATTTGCATTGCTGTTTTCTCATGGAGAGTGTGTGCAGTCATTCAAGTTGCTGGCACTGCCGCTTCTGAGCCAATCACAAAAGATAAGAAGCTGGCAACAGACAATAAGAAACTTGTTTTTATCATCATGCTTTGCTGTAACCCAATGGGCAGTGAGAAGTTCAGTGCCATATTTAGCCATGTCCCTTTCTTGTTCTTTAAAAAGTTATGACTTGGTCCTCATTTGTAAAGTCTCAGCATGCTTCCTTCTTTTACAAGCTTTTCTACAAACTGTAATGGAAAAGCTACCTCATGGCACCTTATATAACTTTAGTCCTCTCAGGGGTTTTGTCATTCCTGGTAATTTGGCTTTAGAACCCAAAATCTACCCTATGCTTAGTCTTCTTCGGTTGTTGTCTTAATTCCAGCTTATTTCTCCAGAAGAGGGTTGCTCTCTCTACTTGTTGAAAATCTTTTTTTTAATATTAATTTTCAAATTAAGAGTTGGCCCAATGTTGCAGATCAGCTCGGCAACTTTTCTAAAGGTTTGCAGATCAAGCCAGAGAAGTAGAGTCTAGTTTGCTTTTGTGGAAAAAGGGATAGACAAATTTGGAAACTACTACTTAAAGATTCCAAGTTCCAAATCTTACTGAAAATATTTGGAGCCTGAATGCCATTTCTATCCTCATCTAAGAAAATGTTGGTACTCAAAAAACTGTCAAGTTCCTAATATTTATCAATCATCAAATATCTTTTCCAAAATAGCATTCTGATCAGTATACTGCAAATGAATCACCAATAAAGCAATTAAATTCCACCCAAGATATTCCTGTACTAAAATTCAAAGGAAAATGCTTGGCAAAATGCATCTTTGGATCTGCCAAACCCCAAACATTTGAAAATAAATAATAACTCTAGGATGCCTTGCCAAACCCCAAAACCCAAAGGCCACCCCTCTTTAAGAATGTCTGCATGTTTCTGACATCTACTTAGTCTTCATATTCTAAGCCCTTAAGTGTCAAAGGTCAAGAACCACCAACCAGAGATTTAATAAAACTGAAGCTCTAGGTAAATAAACTTCAAACTCCAAAGCTCTGTCAGATAGATTCACACACAGTTCATCTGTTGAAAGATTTTTTTTTTTCCCCATTCAATGAGCAATTTAGCCCGAGGATTACCTTTCATTCAGCAAGGATCACCTACATTCTAACTCCTGTGGTTATTAGAGAAAATCATGGGGTATTGAGAACTTGGCTTCCTCCATCTTAATAAAACAGTTCAGGTCCTAGAGGCAGTTAATCCCTGGAAGGCTTTGTGATCCCATCCCCTGACATGTTTGATAAATATGGAAATTGTAAAATGTTCTGACTTGTTAAAATTTTTTCAGCCTGCTTAACATGCTCTTTGGCCTTCACATGTGCAAAGTGCTGACTTGGCATGCCTGGGAGCCTCCGTCACCCTCTCTATTGTGTATACACTGACAGCCCCTCAAGCATAAATAAGTCACACTCCACAAAGAACTGTTTACACCCTAAGAGGGACTCTCCTTTTCTCAAGGAAACAAGAAAATGACAAAGGGGAGGGAAGAAGGGTGTGTACCCAAAAAATGTGGCAGAAAGGAGAAAAGGGGGGGAAAAAAGACTCAAGTCTAAATGACTACAAAGCTGAAGGTCATTAAAAAAATCTGGGTTGGGATAGGTGTGTCTACAGTTGGCTGATAAACAAATCTTTCAGAGCCTGAAATTACTATGGTAAGAAACAACCATCCCTCTTTGTTTCTCAGTTTACAATATATAATGAACAGTATAGTTTTCTTTCAGTATTTCTTATAATTCAAATGAGTCAACTCCCTTTTAACACTATTCAAAGTTAAGAAAATGAAATACTATTATGACCTGTACCTGGCCAGTAGTGAACAAGAAGGCAAGGTCTGATCTCATTAATAAATGCAACTTCCACTCATCTCAAATAACTAGTCATCTTGGAGACTGAATAAACAACTACATAAATTCCAAGACAGAAGGCCTGTAACTGTACAAATGGGGTGTGGTGTCTAGAAACCCTGCAGATTCCTCCAGGCATAGGATTCACAAGGAAATGCTACGAAAAAACACTAAGACAATAAGCTGATGAAATGCTGATGACGCACGGGAATACTTCAAAATTTATAGCTAGTTATGTTCATCAGTCACAGCCATTCTTGATATTCCCAGAACCAACCATCAAATTCCCAACACTCTGACCATTTCCATGAGATTGTCTTAATAGGGTCTCCTGAGGCTGCTGCTTATAGTAACACTTCCAATTGTAAGAGCAAGAGTGAGATGCAGAGCAGAATGGAAACAGCGGCCTCCTGAGTGCAGAGGTAAGGATGGCTTAGAGAAAATAAAAGCAAGCAGTAAAATGGCTGAGCTGCAGACAGCAGCAAGCAGAAGGAAAGAAGCCAAGAGTCAGGGCAGCATACACACTATTAGAACCATCCAAGAAGAACTGAAAATTAGTTGTAGCTGTGCAGACAGTTCTCAGGGCCTAGGTGGGTTTGGGGTGGGCAAGAGAAAAAGGACCAGGCCATTTCAGAGGGCAAGAAGTGGATCTGTGGATGCTGGGGAAGGAAACTAGGAGAGAAAAGAGAGAAACTGTTGACCTTTCAACCCAGCCTTATACCTCAATCAAGGAAAAAAGTGAAGCAAACAAAAGGTGACTTCAAGAGAGAAAAATAACCAAAGTGATTGAGAACATGATTTCCTACCTTCCCATCCATAACCAATGGGTGTTTCTCAGAAATAGCTATATCTCAGAGCAGCAGGGCATGATGGTCGCTTTTACTGCAGAGAGTAAAAGAGACTCGTCGAGGCATCCATCTTTTCTTCTTCTCCTGTGGCAGACACCACAGGAGTCTGGATCAAGGCTTCTCACACCTTCTCACACACATCAGAATCATCCGGGAATCTTGTTGAACTTCAGATTCTAATTAATTAGGTCTGGAATGAGGCCAGAGCTTTTGCATTTCTAAGAAGCTCCCAGGTGATGCTGGATACTGCTGGACTAGAAATCAAGCTGTGAGTCTCAGGGGTTAGTGTGGATCTTTGTTAGGTAAATTTTGACTCAACTAATAACTGTGGACAAGTTAGTTAACAAATTTAATTTCTCTGCTTCCTCACCTATTAAAAAGAGATAGCAATCCCTACCTCACTAAGTTGACATGAGGAATAAACAAGACTATTTGGCCTAATGTCTAGTTATTACCATCCACTGGTACATCATTTCCCAAAATGTGGTACACATACCATTGGTGGTACATGGACAAACTTAAAAAAATTTAATTTGTAGGCAATATTTTAATGGGTATTAGAAAAAAATAACTTAAACACAAGATGATTACATTAAACTCAAGATTTCATGGGTATTGTCACCTGCTGCTGCTACTGCTAAGTCACTTCAGTCGTGTCCGACTCTGTGTGACCCCATAGACGGCAGCCCACAAGGCTCCCCTGTCCCTGGGATTCTCCAGGCAAGAACACTGGAGTGGGTTGCCATTTCCTTCTCCAATGCATGAAAGTGAAAAGTGAAAGTGAAGTTGCTCAGTCATGTCCGACTTTCAGCAACCCCATGGACTGCAGCCCACCAGGCTCCTCCATCCATGGGATTTTCCAGGCAAGAGTACTGGAGTGGGGTGCCATTGCCTTCTCCAATTGTCACCTAGAATAAAGCTATGTCATAAGGGAAAAGTCAATTAAAAAATTAATAAGTAAATAAAGGTATAAGAGGTACGTGGATATGACAAAAATGATGAGGGTGATATTCAAATGACTAAAGTTGAAGCATCAATTAAAACAGGAAGGCAGGGGCTTGACTAGATTATCCCATCATAAGGAGCAAGTGTGTGATAAGAGCTCCAAATGTATTTCAAAATCTTCTGGTCACTCAAGGCTGAAAAATTGAACTTTAACTATATGATATTCTTATCCACATTTATTTGTATGAATTACATACACTATCATGGATCATCAGACTATCCATGAAGTGAAGTGAAGTCACTCAGTCGTGTCCGACTCTTTGTGACCCCGTGGACTGTAGCCCATCAGGCTCCTCCATCCATGGGATTCTCTAGGCAAGAGTACTGGAGTGGGTTGCCATTTCCTTCTCCAGGGGATCTTTCTGACCCAGGGATCAAACCCAGGTCTCCTGCATTGCTTTAACCTCTAAGCCACCAGGGAAGACTATCCATAAAGCTTAGGAAAACAAATTCTATTGAATAAAGCTATTTTCTCCTTTGATACGTAAACTGCCAATCTAAACCACCTTTCAACAGTGGCCTAAATAACAGAATTATGCCTCCAAGAAAGGAAAGCTACGGTTTTATAAATCCAGTATTAAACTGTTTCTCTTTTCCAGCAAACTTTTTCTAACACTACTCCAAGGTAATTTGTGGTCAAAGGGATGGATGCAGATGACTGAATAAATGAATTTGTCATACCCTTTAACAATAGCCGTTAGAGCAAAGAGAGGAAATCTAAAGTCATGTATGAGTTGGAAGAGAGGCAGCATGTTTGTGAGTAGCATGGTTTTCAGAAGAGAACTATAAAAGGCTTCTTGATGTATTTAGCATCGAATGTCTGGTACACTTGGAGCAATATATTATTCTTACAATTCTGCTTAGTTGGTTGATGATTTTGTTCAAGTTAATGAGAAAAAGGAACATGAACACAGACGTATGTCAGAATTTCACTCATTCAGTTTTCCACGATGTGAACCGCTTCTTTGCTGAATCAGATAACCGTTTCAAATACTGGAAAAATATTTTCTCAAGCTTTTTGGGTTATTCATATTAGGTTGGTGCAAAAGTAATTGCAGTTTTGCTTTGTTGAACTTTGCCATTTGATTCTGAAATACATTCTTAAATAAATATGGTTATGCCATACATCATTTTAATGCACATTTCTCATTTTATGGTTTTTTGCTAATGACTTTTTTTTTTAACCATTCTCCTTTATTTTTTTTAATTTTATTTTATTTTTAAACTTTACATAATTGTATTAGTTTTGCCAAATATCAAAATGAATCCGCCACAGGTATACATGTGTTCCCCATCCTGAACCCTCCTCCCTCCTCCCTCCCATACCGTCCCTCTGGGTCGTCCCAGTGCACTAGCCCCAAGCATCCACTATCGTGCATCGAACCTGGACTGGCAACTCGTTTCATACATGATATTTTACATGTTTCAATGTCATTCTCCCAAATCTTCCCACCCTCTCCCTCTCCCACAGAGGCCATAAGACTGTTCTATACATCAGTGTCTCTTTTGCTGTCTCGTACACAGGGTTATTGTTACCATCTTTCTAAATTCCATATATATGCGTTAGTATACTGTATTGATGTTTTTCCTTCTGGCTTACTTCACTCTGTATAATAGGCTCCAGTTTCATCCACCTCATTAGAACTGATTCAAATGTATTCTTTTTAATGGCTGAGTAATACTCCATTGTGTGTATGTACCACAGCTTTCTTATCCATTCCTCTGCTGATGGACATCTAGGTTGCTTCCATGTCCTGGCTATTATAAACAGTGCTTCGATGAACATTGGGGTACACATGTCTCTTTCCCTTCCGGTTTCCTCAGTGTGTATGCCCAGCAGTGGGATTGCTGGATCATAAGGCAGTTCTATTTCCAGTTTTTTAAGGAATCTCCACACTGTTCTCCATAGTGGCTGTACTAGTTTGCATTCCCACCAACAGTGTAAGAGGGTTCCCTTTTCTCCACACCCTCTCCAGCATTTACTATTTGTAGACTTTTGGATCGCAGCCATTCTGACTGGTGTGAAATGGTACCTCATAGTGGTTTTGATTTGCATTTCTCTGATAATGAGTGATGTTGAGCATCTTTTCATGTGTTTGTTAGCCATCTGTATGTCTTCTTTGGAGAAATGTCTATTTAGTTCTTTGGCCCATTTTTTGATTGGGTCGTTTATTTTTCTGGAGTTGAATTGTAGGAGTTGCTTGTATATTTTTGAGATTAGTTGTTTGTCAGTTGCTTCATTTGCTATTATTTTCTCCCATTCTGAAGGCTGTCTTTTCACCTTGCTAATAGTTTCCTTTGATGTGCAGAAGCTTTTAAGGTTAATTAGGTCCCATTTGTTTATTTTTGATTTTATTTCCAATATTCTGGGAGGTGGGTCATAGAGGATCCTGCTGTGATGTATGTGCTAATGACTTATTACTTGCTATTTATTTTATATTTATTTTAGACTAGGGAAATGATGCTAGACAAAAAGCAAATTGAAGTGATTTTCTTATTCAAGATGCATTGTAAAACAGCAGAAACAACTCACAACATCAACAACGCATTTGACGTAGGAACTGCTAACAAATGTACAGAGCAGTGGTGATTCAAGAAGTTTTGCAAAGGAGATGAGAGCCTTGAAGATGGGAGCATAGGGGCCAGTCATTGGAAGTTGACAAAGACCAGTTGAGAGGATCATCATAACTGATCCTCTTACAACTACATGAGAAGTAGATGCTAGAGATGCAGGTTTGATCCCTGGTTGGGGAAGATCCCCGGAGAAGGACATAGAAACTCACTCCAGTATTCTTGCTGGAGAATTCCATGGACAGAGGAGCCTGGAGGGCTATAATCCATAGGGTCACAAAGAGTCAGACAACTTAAGTGACTTTACACACACCATATTCACCTGATCTCTTGCTAACCAACTACCACTTCTTCAAGGATCTCGACAACTTTTTACAGGGAAGACATTTTCACAACCATCAGGAGGCAGAAAATGCTTTCAAAGAGTTCATCAAATCTTGAAGCCCAGACTTTTAGGCTACAGTAATAAACAAACATTTCTTGTTGGCAAAAATGTGTTGACTGTAATGGTTCCTACTTTGATTAATAAAGATGTATTCGAGCCTAGTTATAACGATTTAAAATTCACAGTCTGAAACCTCAGTTACATTTGCACCAACCTAATAGTAGCTATAGACTAAGCCATAGCTTAGTCTTCATCACTGATACTTCATCATTTTCATAAGTGTAGACAATTAACAAAGCAATAAATCAAGTCCTAATTTGCTGTGTTTGCCAATGGTGTTACTACTTCTTTGATTTCAAGTTATCAGTGAACATAGAGTTGGAAGAGGTGTCCAGAAGTATTCACTAGTATATAGTATTTCCAATACAGATAAAATAGGCACAAATAATTTCAAGAGCACTGATAACAGTTCAGTTCAGTTCAGTTCAGTTGCTCAGTCATGTCCGACTCTTTGCAACCCCATGAATCACAGCACGCCAGGCCTCCCTGTCCATCACCAACTCCCGGAGTTCAGCCAGACTCACGTCCATCGAGTCAGTGATGCCATCCAGCCATCTCATCCTCTGTCGTCCCCTTCTCCTCCTGCCCCCAATCCCTCCCAGCATCAGAGTCTTTTCCAATGAGTCAACTAGTAAAATGTAGTAAAAAATAATTATGATGTGATGAGTTTTGAGTACAAATCTTTTTTTAAATATAATTTATTTTAATTAAAAGTTTATATATTTTAATTTTTAATGTTAACAAGCTCAGAAATTTTCTGAAAATTTAATAATTGGTTTTTAGGAGCTGGTGGGGGCTCACTCTAGCACGTCACTAGCCTTGAACCACATCCCACACATTGTTGCTTATACCGCCAGATTTACACATCACTTTTCAGTTTTCTAAGTTAAAAAGCACTTGGAGAAAGACGATAAATTTTGTATGTTAAAGAGACGACAAAAAAATAAATAAATAAATAAAAATTGCAATACAGATACAATTTGTATCCCTTATGTAGTCAATCTTGCAGTTAGCAATAGAAAACGTAGGAAACATTTATATACCCAAAGGCTTTAGCAAATCAACTAATAAAAGCACCTTTGCATTTCTGGGGGAAAGAAATGTAGGCAGAAGATATCTGTTGGGGTAAAAAAGAACATCAAGGCTTCCCAGGTGACACTAGTGGTAAAGAACCCGCCTGCCAAGGGAGGAGACATGGGTTCGATCCCCAGGACGGGAAGATCTCCTGGAGAAGAAAATGGCAACCTACTCCAGTATTCTTGCCTGGAGAATCCCATGAACAGAGGAGCCCTGAGGGCTACAGTCCACAGGGTTGCAAAGAATCAGACATGAATGAGCACACACACACGCATCTAGCTAAGAATAAAGATACTTGCATCAATTTTCACATATTAAACTGGTCAGAAAGACTTGATTTCCTAGGAGAATCCAAAGAAAAAGAAATAGCTGCTTATAAGTGAATCATAATAATTCTTTCTATAGACAAAAAAAAAAAAAAAGCAGCCACAATATAAATGCTTCAGATGCCATCATTACATGCCAATACCAACTTTTCAATCTATAAAGATAAAAGGGAAAATTATAAGGAAATCCAAAGCTATTTCACTAATCCCTACAGCCAAAGTAAACCGGTGAGAGACTGAGAGAACTTCGTGAAATGGTCATTTATGATTTAACTGGCACTTTTAAAGACTTTCAAAAATAAGTCTGAATTGCCTGGTAAATCTCTGAAAAACTGAAAGCAGTTAAGTAGCTCTCAGTCCTTTAGAAAAATTCAATTAACCAGCTTCACATTAAAAGGGTGAAAATTCACTACCTTCCCTTTCGTGGAAAGTATGCTCATGTAAATGACTTTCCAAAACCAAGCATAGTGTCCTCTGGGTTTGTTTATTTCAAAAGTAAGTCTTCAAAGCTGAGGGAAACCTACAGCACACATATTGTTTATCTCTACAGGATGGAACATATGGAAAAATTTATAACTGTCAAGAGTTATTCCACTGCAAAACAAACATGTGGACATATACAATAGGGATAAATATAGTAAGACTCGCTCACAAATTGGAGATGCTGGAGGCACATGGAAAAGTTTACATAAATTGCAATGTTTAAGACATCAGGAGGATAGTGGTGCTAACCCGGCTTAACAAAAAGACTGTATGCAATACACTCCACTGTTCCTTCTGAATTGTAACACAGGTTCAGGCATGCAGGCTAATTTGAGAAGCAGACCTTAAAGAAAAGGAAAGAAGAAAAACTATTCCTTCCTGTCTTGTGCTTAAAATTCCAAATAAGCATTATGGATACTAAAAGAGAAGAGTGGAGTGAGTAAATTTATAAAAAGTCATAAATTTAATAACCACTGAGTGATAAATATTCAAATGAAAACAGTTGAAATTTTGACAAAATAATTATTATCAAGCATACTATTTCATTTTTAAAAACTTTAATGTATAGTAATATAAATTGCTGAATTAGGGTAATTTTAAAATATAATCCATTTGGCAATGACTTTCAGGGGAAAAAAGAAAAAAAGTGGGGGGGCCACTAAACCTACATTTGAAAATGTAAAAATGTGCAGTTATCTCCCCAAATCTTCTTTCAATGTGGTCTAGTATTGGTATACTTATTATTTCAAAAGTCTAATTTTCACATACAAAGCTTTCATTTAAAAAAAATAATAATACTAATTTCCCTTAAAAGTTCTCAATATCAGTAGTGCCCTGAAGAAAAATCCTGTTCAAGTTGAATATAAAGACAGAAAAGTAATCCTAAGGAAATAAAAAAGCACTCTCTGTTCAAAGCTCGGGGCTGAAATAAGGCTTGGACGTCCTTTCTGTTTTCTTTAGTCCCCCAGTCATTGCTTTAACAGGCAAAGAATAGCTAAACAGCAAAACTCGTTGACGGAAGCGCATACTTTCCACACACTCTAAGTGTCAAAGGCCTGTTTAGAGAAAGGCCAAACAATCTACTGCATCTTAGACACAAGGGCCAGAATTAAGAGATGTCTCTGACTAAGGAGTCTATTTCTGCCTCCACCACAGCCTCATTTTGTAACCTTGGTGAAGAGATTTATCTGTTCGTCGCTTGACTTTAAAAATAAAAATGGAGCCACATAAACTCTACTTAGCTCCCTAGGATATTGTGAGACTACAATAAATAATGCCCATAAAAGCTTTGATCTCTTCAGGGAAAAAAATGAATTCCGACATAGGCAAGAGAGGTTTTAGAAGTTCCCGAGAGACCAGTGCTAAGTCAAGGTGGAACACAAGGAACAGATAAACCACCAATCACTAGAAAATGCTTATTAACTCTTTTTATTTATTCTCCAGGTAAAAACAGTCTTTGAAACTAAGCCCATAATCTGCCATCTAGATCCTATCCAATTTCCACTTCCATTACATCCACTTACGCCATCACTACAAATTATAACATCTGAACAGATAAGAGACAGCTAGAGTAACTAAACTTATGATTGGAAAAGCAGAGGGCAAGTCAGAGTACTTGATTTCTACGGCCTGGTTCCTCCTGACAGTAAAAAGAAAAAAAAAAATGAAGAATTAGGAAGTCAGTGGGAAAAGAAGATTTCAGGCGTCTTTATAGTCCCATCTGCCCCTCTCTTGAGAAGTCATCAATACAGCTGCCAAAATTTCTTGATGGAAAGATGATTTTTTTAAAGATGAAACAACTGTACTTAATTGAATCTTACTTTCTGGATATATGCCAGTATTTACATTTAAGTTATTAAGGTTCTGGGGCACAATGGTTTCAGTTGAATCTTCTCTCTAAACTCTAATGTGTCTAATACATATAATTTCTATTTTTAAACTATTGGGCACAGAGTGATGGCAACAGTTTGCTTCTTTTTTTCCTGAGAAGTTCCATTCACAATGGCCACACATTTCAAATGCCAGATACTTACTAATATATGACAAGAGAGCAGCATTTGAAAATTTATAATATGAAGTAAAATCATAGAATAAAAAAGGAGTGAATGACTGAGCGTACGAATAATCTTCGCAAAAATTCTACATCTTAACATAAACTGTGTTTGTTAAGACTGACCAAAATCTTAAACCTTACTGAGCACCAAAGAATTGATGCTTTTGAACTGTGGTGTTGGAGAAGTCTCTTGAGAGTCCCCTGGACTGCAAGGAGATCAAACCTGTCAATCCTAAAGGAAACCAGTCCTGAATATTCATTGGAAGGACTGATGCTGAAGCTGAAACTCCAATACTTTGGCCACCTGATGGGAAGAACTGATTCATTTGAAAAGACCCTGATGCTGGGAAAGATTAAAGGTGGGAGGAAAAGGGGACAACAGAGGATGAGATAGTTGGATGGTATCACCGACTCAACAGACGAATCTAAGTAAACTCCAGGAGTTGGTGATGGACAAGGAGGCCTGGAGTGCTGCAGCCCTTGGGGTTGCAAAGGGATGGACATGACTGAGTGAGCTGAATCTTAAACCTTCGGGTTTGAAATCTACTATATAACCAGTCTTTAGTCATTATAATCTTCTAGGATATACTGGTAGATCACGTTTAACTTCTATTAGCATTAACTAATTCTGGTATTTTCTTTGTATTCGAAAGATACCGAAACGTGGTGTTAGGTTTTGTTACGAATCTAGTCTGTCATTAATAAGTTGGTACCATGGTCAGTAACAACAGGGCAAGAATAGTTAATAGGCCTTTGAAGATTGCATCTACCTTTTTATGTCCTGAAACAGGAAGCTTGGCTCCCTCAGGTGAACCGGGTCATAAACCTAAGACGTCATATTTTTTTCTCACTCTCAGTTTCAAGCTCATTTAATCTCTCTGAGCATCAGAAAGTGCAGTTTGCTTAAGACTAAGCAGCAAGTAAATCAAAGCAGAGGGATTAGAGCCCAAGTCCATCTTGCTTCCAATGTCTGTGTTCTTTTCATTATGCCCTGGGGCCTATTACCAGGGGGAGAAACAGTATTTTTTACACTACCAGAGGAAGGCATGGCCCTCTTAGCATCCAGAATATCAGTGGCAGCTCCTGCGGCCCCAGCCTTTCCTACCATGATTAAGCAGAAGGAAAGAGTGAGGGGGGGAACTTCGGATGGCTGTTCCCCATCTAACCCTGGATATATTTCCTCCACAGTATAAACAGCAGCTCGAGTCCACCTCCCGGAGTGTCGAAGTAGTAATGAGATAAACTTTCCTTTCATATTAGTACTCAACAAGAGGAGATTAATGGTGTATTTTCTTATTTTCATATCTCACCCAAGAATGTAACTCAGAATGTGTTAATCTGTGAGAAAGTAATTATTCACTTATTAAAACACTTGAATTAATTTCCTTTAAATTAGTTGATGTTTACACAGAGTATCTGAGCATGTACATAAAACAAAAACAGCTCATTTTATGAACACATTAAAACTGACATCCTGCCAGCCTTCCTAAGACAAACACCTTAAGTTATTTTTTTTAAAGATAAGGATAAAAGGAAAAAAAGACTCCGGAAATTAGAGATAAAATGATGAAATCCATGAATACGAGCTCTTGACAGTTTTACTTAAAGTAGAAGAACTGAGTAAATTAAATTATCAGAGTCTAAAAGAACCAGAGATCACATTGCAACCAGGAAACACCTATCACCAAAATGGATTTAGAATATATTTAACATTGGAGACACAAAGTTAATTCCTTCATCAGATCCTCTTCCTGCTTCTGCTTGAAATCCAAGGCACAAGGATGAATTACTTAATTTGCAACATTAGAAATCCCAATTTCTTCAGAGGAGCCCTCCAGGCTCCCTGGGTATAGACAATTGCCAGAGTCAAATTTGAAGGAAAAAAAAAAGTGGAACAGCTAACTATTAAGGACCTAGTGTATTGCACAGGGAACTCTACTCAATACTCTGTAATGACCTATCTGGGAAAAGAATCTAAAAACAAAACAAAATGGATATATGTATATGCATAACTAATTGACTCTGCTGTACACCTGAAATTAACACAACACTGTACATTAACTATCCCCAATAAAAATTTAAAAAAACAAACAAAAGAACCTCTTTAACCATTGATCCCTCTAGCTACTGCTTTCTCAGTTTTTCCTGACATCAAAAATAAATAAATAATTGAAACAGCTTACTCTTTCTCCCTAAAGGACTTTTCATAACTAACTAGACTGACCTTCCTCTGAGGATTTTCAACAACCGATTTACCTTTCTTGCTAAAAGTGCTATCCAAGTCTGCCTGAAACTGTGCACAAGGGATATCCATTAATTTAACTCTAGCTAATGATAATTTTGTATCAAATGGGGTTATATAAATATAATAATCTTACATTCTTGTTATAGACTTAAGAAAGCAAATAATCATGACTGATCTAAAAATAAAAGTCTAATCCGTTCAGGGAAAAGAGTTCTGACAAATCCTATGGAAAGCCCAGTAAATACAAGATTACAAATATTTCCCTGTAAAATTTTCCTATTTACACTTTTAATCCAAAATGCACTAAAAAACGAATAAAAGCTGCCACAAACTACATTATCAAACAACAGTCAAATAATTGGTGGTCATATTAGTAAGGCAAGGGAAACTAACATACAGTGATCTTGTAGCTCAGATTTTAAAAAAAAAAAAAAAAAAAAGGATTTCTTTCTTAAGAACAGTAAAAACACAATCAGTATCAACTACCTTCCATAATGAAGCTTTCAATACCCTTGAAGAAAATGCATCTAAGCCAATTTCCATGTCTTTCCAGAGCATTTATTTTTGCCTGTCAGGGATGATTCAGCTCCATAACCTGCTTAGACCCAAGGCTGACTGAGAAGGAAAGGATCATTAATCCAAGAGCCTGTGGAGTGGCTATGAAGAGCCAAAAAGTCCAAGTCACAGCTCTCTGTCCTAGTGCTTTCTATCTAGTGTGCTAGAGAACAAGACAGTTCAGTAGGCTTCACCATTTTGCAAATGCACCATTAGAAGACTGCATGACTTAGACTCAGTGTCTAATAGAAAAGCTTCACAAGATCGTCTATGGAAAAGAGCTGAATGAAAGCTGGCAGATGTGCTGATGTTAAGTGGCATTTCACACTCAAAAGCATCCACATGGGGGAATCTGTGTTTGTAGTACAGAATAAAAACAAACATTAAAAGATTTTAAAATAAGGGAATGTATGAAGATAGAAAAATAAGAGCATGTGTTGAAAAGCAGTCTTATTATCTTCCACATTTACTTATGTTTAAAGATATATTCAAAGCTAAATACAGGAATACCATACGTAGCTCTAAACCCTACCAAATGTAAAACAGGATGTTTTTTCTCCTCACTGAATTATCATTTAATAACAACATTTAATAAAACTTTGCTGAGTATCTACTATAGACCAGGCACTCCACAAGGGAATACACCGATGAGCAAACATTACATGCCTCCTGCCATCAGGGATCTAGAGAAGAGACAAGGACCTATCACATGTAACAAACACCATGTTGATACAGTGATATGGGACAGACCACAGGGCACCAAACTGCAGGAAGGCCTCTCTGAGGAAGTAAAATTTAGGTTGAGAACAGAAGGCTAAGCAGGAAAGAGGGATCATGAAAGAGGCAGCAGAACAGTAATGTGAAAGAGCCGAACAAACGAGAAAGAATTTAAATTCAATAGAGGGCTAAGGCATGGACATGGGGAACCATGGTACAAGGTAAAGCCAAAGAGATAAGTAAGATCTAATCAAGAAGGGCTCTGCCTGAAGAACTATAAGAAGTCACTGGAATGTTTAAAAAGGGAATAATGTTATCGGCTTTGCATTTTTTAGAAGATTGCTCTGTCGACAGTATGGAGTATGGAACAGTGTGGTACAGGAGTGAATGACAGGAAGCTATGATCACAATCCTGTGAGAGATGATAGATCTTTGAACTGGAATGGCAGCATCAAAGGAAAAAGAGATGAGGGAAAATTGAAGAAATATTTAGGAGGTAGAATTATCAGAATTCTGCTTGGTGATGCAATGTAGGGAAGGAAGACGGAGAGGACAAGCCTACCTTCCAGGCTTCTGATTTGGACCACTGGGAGATGAAATCACTGGAGGTGGACAGGCTTGGAGAGAGATGGATGGGAAAGTAACAAGACTGGGATTAGGAGTGGGAATAAAATGTGAAATGTTTGGGAAGCCAGACCGGAGTGGGTTCTAAAATGAGGAGGAGGTAAAAACTGGAGAAGAGGTGTGATGGGTAAAAGAAAAATAGGGTGTTAAATATGTCATTGAAATAGGACAATTTTTAAAGATGACCTTAATAAAATTAGGAGCTCATAGAAAGGGAGGCAATAATAACAAAAACCTTTCTTCTGAGTGCTTGTTTTGTCCCAACCACAAAACTTATTAGCACTTTAAAAATATGAAATCTTTCCAGCTTCACAACTCTATGATATAGATATTACTATCTCCAACCAAGCACACAGAAACTGAGGCTGAGAGATGTTAGAAACTTTTCCCAAAATTTCATAGCAACAGACCTCAAATTTGAATCCATATGTCTGATTACAAAGTCCACATTCATAATCACCATACCATACACAGGATTAGAGAAAAATCAAGATACCTATAAGGTGAAAAAGGATGGGCCCCAGGCTTTAGGAAATGAGGAAAGCCTTTTTTTCATAACAGACAGGACAGAGGAAGAAAAAAAAAAAACATGTAGAAAGGTTTACTTTTAATGGCAAATGAGGAACAGGTTTTCCATTTGAAGATTTCTATCTTTCCTATTGGGGCTTCCCAGATGGCACAGTGGTAAAGAATCTGCCTGCCAATGCAGGAGACACAAGAGACAAAGGTCCGATTCCTGGGTCAGGAAGATCCCCTGGCATAGAAATGACAACCTGCTCCTGTATTCTTGCCTAGAAAATTCCATGGACAGAGGAGCCTGGCAGGTTATAGTCCATGAGGTCGTAAAAGAGTCAGACACAACTGAGCGACTGAGCACACACATACATCTTTCCTATTGACTTGGAAGTAGTTATTTGCTGAGAATCAAGATAGGATTAAAGAGTAGAAAACAACTGAAACTGTCACCCATTCACTCAACAAAAGGCACTGGGTACTATTCTAGGCACAGGGAATATAGTAGTAAAACAAAACTAAGTTATCAGCTCATATGATCCTTAAGTTTATTCAGGGGAACACATAAAATAAACAAGCAAACAAGATAATTTCATATTGTGATATGCTACTGGAGGAAATTAATCAGGATTCCGGGGCCAAGAGAACTTACAGAGAACTGCTTTATATGAGGTGCTTGGTGGGGTGCAAGCTGAGACTAGCAGGAAAAGCCCCAGGTGAAACACACTGCCATGGAGGATGCCGAAAAGGTTATTTAGGGAATGACACAAGACTTCTCGGTAATGCTGAGAGCACAGATGAGGAGAGGGCCATGTATTGATGGAGACATCTGCCTCACGCTATACTTTTCTCCCACTGAATTTAGCAGCCTGGGAGCAATTGCAGAAAAACCTCAGAGTCACCCACAGTTGTGAAAACACCAAGCAGACATGACTGATAATGGGGCACTGGAGTTCAGTAAGCTGACAAGAGATAAGTTAAGAGTTATGGTCCATGGAATCTAAAGTGAAGATAAAAAGGAGTGAAGAACGTGTGCCATATAACAGCAAGTCCCTGAAAGGCTGAAGATTTGGTGTATAAGCTGGAAAGATAAGGAAATTATGGCACAGAAAAGAAATACCAGTTAGCTTAGCTGAGTAGCAAAGGCATCCTCAAAGAAGCAGAGTACTGGACTTCCCTAGTGGTGCAGTGGATAAGAATCCACCTGCCTATGCAGGGGTTGCAGGTTCTATCCCTGGTCCAGGAAGATTCCACATGCCGCGGGACAACTAGGTCTGTGCACCACAACTTCCGAAGCCCCGCATGCCCTAGAGCCCTGCTCCGCAACAAGAGAAGCCACTGCAATGAGAAGCCCACGTTCTGCAACTAGAGAAAAGCTGCGTGCAGCAACAAAGACCCAGCTCAGTCAAAAGTAAAGAAACAAAAAGAAGCAGAGTATTTTACAGCAGGTGAAGAAATGGTGGTCTAAAAGAGGTAGGGGCAGCCTAGGAAGACAAGGACCCTGTGACAGAGAAAGTGTGGGAAAATGAGGAGCATCCTTTCAGAAGAGCTATTTAAAAAAAGAAAAAAATAGCATCTTAGGGGAGAGCCAGACCTTAAGTCAAGAGGAAGCTTCCTAAGAGTGGCTTACCAATGCTGAAATTTCAGACATGCCTGCCATCATGGCATCTGATCCTTGTGTGAAGGAACCAATTCTCAGGGTGCAATATTCTCCATCTATTGCTTCTCTTTTGCCCTGATTCCTCTAATATGACATTAACGTAGTAAAGGCAGAAATCCAAGAAAACCACTAGTCTGGAATAAACATCCTTTTAGACAAATAAAAAAAAATTATACTTGGAAAAAAAAGAAAGCAAAGCTGCCATGTTGACATCAGAACAGTAAAGCAGTTTATTTAGAGAGTCATTTGAACAAGGCAGACACAGTTTAAGGACCCAGGGGGGTTTTCAGTTTCCACCATCTGGTTATTTCCCCAAGTCCTCTGCCATGCATCACAAAGTTCTCTGTGAATCCACTTAAAAAGGAAAGGGCTAACACTCCTTTTTATTTGCTTTAACACTGCCCTCAATAAAAGGTGGTACATCCAAAGAATAAAATAAATATTCAGCCACAAAAATCACAGTACAAAAATATATTTACTTATGTGGAAAGGTGTTCTTTTTTCATTGTTGAGCATAAAAAGTAGACTTTAAAAAAAGATATTGAGTATGAGCTTATTTTTGCAAACAGTAAATTTTTTTTTTATTGCAGTTACATACACATAACATAAAACTTACCATTTTAACTATTTTCAAATATACAGTTCAGTGACATTAGATACAGTCACATTATTGTGCAACTATCATTACAATCCATCTCCTGAACTTTGTCTCCAAACTTAAATTCTGTATCTATCACATGAAAATAATAAATTTTTACATGTGAACACAAAAAGAGTCTGACCTGATATACTCTAAAAACATTAATACTGGACAATGCAATTATAAGTGATTTTCTTTTCTAAGTTTTCAGTTCAGTTCAGTTGCTCAGTCTTTGCGACCCCATGGACTGCATGCCAGGCCTCTCTGTCCATCACCAACTCCCAGAGTTTACTCAAACTTATGTCCATTGAGTCGGTGATGCCATCCAACCATCTCATCCTTTGTCATCCCCTTCTCCTCCTGCCTTCAGTCTTTTCCAGCATTAGGGTCTTTTCAAATGAGTCAGTTCTTTGCATCAGGTGGCCGAAGTATTGGAGTTTCAGCTTCAACATCAGTCCTTCCAAAGAACACTCAGGACTGATCTCCTTTAGGATGGACTGGCTGGATCTCCTCACAGTCCAAGGGACTCTCAAGAATCTTCTCCAACAGCACAGTTCAAAAGCATCAATTCTTCTGCATTCAGCTTTCTTTATTATAGTCCAACTCTCACATCCATATGTGACTACTGGAAAAACCATAGCTTTGACTATATGGACCTTTGTTGGCAAAGGAACATCTCTGCTTTTTAATATGCTGTCCAGGTTGCTCATAGTGTTTCTTCCAAGGAGCAAGCATCTTTTAATTTCATGTTTTGACTGTGCTTAAAATTTTGTAGGTGTTTAATGGCTATTTCAGTAATCCAAATTTCTGTGATGAATCATGTCTCTCCAAAATGTGTATGGGGCTGCTAAGTCACGTCAGTCATGTCTGACTCTGTGCAACCCCATAGACAGCAGCCCACCAAGCTCCCCCATCCCTGGGATTCTCCAGGCAAGAACACTGGAGTGGGTTGCCATTTCCTTCTCCAATGCATGAAAGTGAAAAGTGAAAGTGAAGTCGCTCAGTCCTGTCCGACTCTTATCGACCCCATGGACTGCAGCCTACCAGGCTCCACCGTCCATGGGATTTTCCAGGCAAGACTGCTGGAGTAGGTCGCCATTGCCTTCTTCAAGACAAAATGTGTATATTAAAGCCCTAATCTCCCCCCACCTCATGTGATGGTATTTGGAAATGGGGCCTTTGAGAAGTAATTATGTTAAATGAGGTCATGAAGGTTCTTTATGATGGAATTAGTGCTCATATAAGAGACACCAAAGAGCTTGCTTCTTCCCTTTCTCTCTCTCTTTACCCCCAGCCCTAACCATGTGAAGCCACATGTAAGCCAGGAAAAGGAAGTGAACTGGCAGGCAACTTGATCTTCAACTTGTGAGCCTCCAGAACTGTGAAAAAATAAATTTTTGATGCTTAAGCAACCAGTCTATGGTGTTTCTATGGTGTTTTGTTATAGCCCAAGCAGACTAATACACAATCATTCATTCAATTGTTACTGATCACCTAATAACCAATCATTTATTGAACAGCTATTATATGCCAGGAACATTATACCTTATCTCTAATCCTCTCAGTAACCCCACAAGCTAGAGGTTGTTCTATTCACTTTAGAGATAAGAGGGCTAAGGCCCAAAGAATAATTACCCAAGGTCCCATAGCCAGTAAGTGATAAGTCAGATTTACCCTCTCTAAAGTTCATTACCTATCATTCCCCATGGCCCACACATATCTGCATCACCGAGTTTATGGTATTTTATTTTATTTTATTTTGATTTATTGTTTTTATTGACAAGGTTTATAGGAACAAATCAAGTATTTAAAACCAAAGGCCAGTTCTCAAGTCTCATTTAGTTGTTTATTTCAACCTTTCTTTAATGTCTTAATAACTTTATCAAGAAACAGGTCAAACCTGTGAAAATACCTGTTAGCAGTCAACATATTTTTATAAATTTCTGTACTATGATGCAAAGATATTTTAAACACTCAATGGTTCATCAAGGGCCTAATTCTCACATAAGCAGCAGTTTTAAAATTCAGATTATTTAATAAGTTCATTAAGACAATCAAAAGACAAAATTAGTCTCATTCAGGAGTGGTCTATGTGTTGATCACCTAGAATCCTGATTGGCCAAAATTTAACACCCCTGATTCTGTGAATATGTTACTTTTCTTTAACATTTTAAGTTCATCACTTTTGAAAAATACTTTGTCAGATACCCACTACTGTCTACACATTATCATCTTCTGGCATTATAATTGATACTTTCAACCATAATTATAAAGGTAGCCAGGTTTCCTGTAAATACCAGCTTTTTATGTGGGCAAAAGCAGTTAAAAATCAGTATATTTATTTGAAGCCAAAAGTGCTTCTACTTGATCCAGATCCCCCCAATTTTTGAAGTTTTGATGTGTTGACTTTGGTCTACCCTTAATATAAAATGTATCCACAGACACTTGCAGAGTTAACACTAAAACTATAAATTGATGACACTTCGAGGCAAAGCAGAGAACTATCTATTGCTTCAGTGTTTTCTTCACTGAATTCTGACTTTCACTGCTCCGTCATACCTTCTGGTTGAACACTGTCATTTCATAGTTTGTAACTGTAAAGATATCTACTTATACGAGTTTAAAAATTGATCTGCACAAAAGAAATATATGGTATTTTAAAAACACAATCCAGACAAATAAAAAGTTGAATAATTCAAAAAGTTAATAAGAACACATGATAAAAACACACAAATAATAAGTACTAGGAGTTCCTAGGAGGGAGAGTTCAAGAGATCGTGAAATGCTTCAATTTCTCCTTCATAAAAATATAGAGAATTACATTAGACCAAATCCTGTTGAAACCAATCCAAACCAAGTAAATAAAGTGGTAAGAGACATTACAACCTTGGAACAAAGGCAAAATCCTAACAGAACTTGATTTGACGTTTAAATTAGTACCTTTTAAAAAATCACCAAAAAAGCATATTCTTTCTACAAAGAATGCCACAGGTGATTTGTTTCATCACATCTTAATCTTCAGGGGAAAAAAATTACACAGAAGCTTTTCTAAATTGTCTACTACAGTTAACCAGTTATTAACTAAAAAGGGACAGTAAAAGTAGTTAAAACTACTTTCTGGAAGTGTGTGAAATTAGATTATCTGTTTATATTGAAAGAAAATTTGAAAAGCTCTAGAGAAATTCCTTCACAACAGAAGAGCTATAATGGTCAAAAAATTTTTTAACAATGCCGAGGTTAGACAGGAATGTGAGACACACAGGGCCCACATCATTGTGAAACAATATATCTTCAGTTTTCTTAAAGTGAAGAGTTAGTGACTTAACTGCTAAACAGCTTTTCAAAATGGTATTTCTGAAGTTAGCATTTTTAATGTAGGATACTTTTATAAAAATTCAAAGTATTCCATGGAAATCTATGACAGCCTGTATATGAGATCTAGGGAGAAAAACAAATCTAGTATAGATCTATAAAAATCAAATTCGATGTTCTGTTAGCTCCTGCTATAAAACAACATGAGTCAGCCAACACAACATTATAAAGCAATTATAATTATACTCCAGTTAAAAAATAAATTTTAAAAAATGTCACTGGATGTCAACAGCTTTTACTTTTTCTTAAAGAAAGCATTTTTTATAGAAATTCCAATAAAACAATAAGCAACAAACTAAAAGAATAAATAAGTTTTGTGTTTCTGAATTAAAAAAAAAAAATTCAAATCATATGTTTTATTGGTTGTTACAAGAAAAGATTTAATTTCCAAAACAGAAAAGATCTATGTTGATAATGCTTTTAATTCAACAAAAAATTATAGGTATTACTTAGAATTTGGTTTTGTAACAAAAATGATACTATGTTTTCATTATAGATATAAAATATGCTTATTGCTGGAAATTTGTAAAGTGAAGATAAAGATTAAAAAAAAATACAGCCATGTTCTCACCACTAACACTTCCTTCTAATTAATATATTTCTATATTATAAAAATCTTTGATAATTCTATATAAATTAGGTATTCAGCATTCTTTCTTATTCACTTAAACTTATGGCATTTTTCTATGCTATTATAAAGTCTTCAATAAAGTCACTTTTAATTCTAGGAAATATTCTAATAAATTACTTAACCACAATTCATACTTTACATCACTTTGCTGACAAAAGATCCATATAATCAAAGCTATGGTTTTTCTGGTAGTCATGTATGGATGTGAGAGTTGGACCATAAAGAAGGCTGAGTGCCAAAGAATTCATGCTTTCAGACCGAGGTGCTAGAGAAGACTCTCAAGAGTCTCTTGGGCAGCAAGGAGATCAAACCAAGTCAGTCCTAAAGGAAATCCACCCTGAATATTCACTGGAAGGACTGATGCTGAAGCTGAAGCTCTAGTACTCTGGCCACTTGATATAAAGAACCGACTCACTAGAAAAGACCCTGATGCTAGGGAAGATTGAAGGCAGAAGAAGTGGGCAATAGAGGATAAGATGGTAGGAGGGTGTCACTGACACAATGGACATGAGTTTGAGCAAACTCCGGGAGATACTGAAGGACAGGCAAGTTTGGCATGCTGCAGTCCATGGGGTCACAAAGAGTTGGACACAATTCAGTGACTGAACAAACCAATAAAAATCCCACAATTCACTTTAAACTATTATATTAGGTTGCTTCTTGTTATGCTAATAATGCCAAGATAAATATCTGTGTTTTTTTGGATTCACAGATAATTTCCTTAGCATAAATTCTAGCAACTAAATCACTAGTCAAAGACATATAATCAGTAAAGAACAGGGCCTGGGACAAGAGATGTGATAGACTCAGCTTGCATAGGTTCACAAGTACTTATTGTTAAATTTTCAGAAATTTTCTAAGCAAGTTGTTAAATATCAACATCATTAAAAATTAAATTCTGTAAATGTATAATTAAATTTTAAATTAAAAAATACTCAAAATTCATCATTTTTTAATTGTATTAATACACCTTATTAATATCTTTGCTCAAAGTTAATTATAGCTACTGTATCTATACAGTGGAGATATTACTATATACTGGTATTCTACTGCACATCTCTTCCCATCTACACTCAGTAATGTCACATTGTAGCATAAGTTTGGCCATAGTGGGAGTATTCATATTGTGGAAATGGGGAAATGGTACAAATGGGGCTTTTTACCCTCCTAGAGAATCTAGAGAACTAGCCTGATTATTCAGACAGTGAGCCATATATGTATCTTGTTTATTTTACCCTCAGACTCTGTACTTTTCCACTTATCTACACATTTAAAAAGTCCTCAAAAGGTAGAAGCAGAGACTGGCATCTAAGTATTTTAATCAGTTTTACTTTTTGAGCCACTTGAAAAAGAAAGAAAGTGAAAATTGCTCAGTCGTGTCCGACTCTTTGCAACCCCATGGACTTATACAGTCCATGGAATTCTCCAAGCCAGAATACTGGAGTGGGTAGCCTGTTCCCTTCTCTAGGGGATCTTCCCAACCCAGGGATCAAACCCAGGTCCCCTGCATTGCAGATGGATTCTTTACTGTCAGAGCCACCAGGGAAGCTGGAGTAGGTAGCCTATCTCTTCTCCAGGGGATCTTCCCGGTCCAGGAATCAAACTGGGGTCTCCTAAATTGCAGGTGGATTCTTTACCAGCTAAGTTAGCAAATGTTTATAAAGTATTTTTAAAGAGTACTGTGTTGAGTAGTTGTTGGTGATACAGAAATGTTGACATCTTGAAGTAAAAAAGATATGAACAAATAATGATTTAACAAGACAAAAAGTGATAAATATCGTAAGATAAAATGATACAGAGATACAAAGAAAGGAAACTATGTCCTTAAGAATTTTAAAAGGTTCACAAAAGAACATTTTCAGATGAAAAACAGTGTCATAGAAAAGTAAAATGATTAAGGCTATCAAAAACTCCATCCTCCTCCTTTCCTTTTGTTTTTTTCTTGGCTGCACTGTGATGGAACTTGTGTGCCCTGCAGTGGAAGTGCAGGGCCCTAACCCCTGGAACACCAGAGAAGTCCCCAACCTCTTCCTTTTCATAGCACTTGTGTATATCTACTTTACAATGTATCACTTCCCTCATCCTATGTTACAACAACTATTGTATTCCTCTGCCCCACTAAACTACTCATACCTTCAGAGCAGAACTTTATCTTTGTGTCCACATCATAGTAGATGTTCAGTAAATGTTTCTTTAATGAGTAAGTGAAAGGATGGATTAATGAATAAGAGCTGTTTACGAGCTTACAATTTGCTAGACACTGTCTGAAGCACTTGATATGTATTAAATCATTTCATTCCCACTACAATATTAAGAGGTAGGTGCTGCCATGACCAGTGAGAGAACTAAGCTATTACACAATGAAACTGAATCACAAAGAAATAATAACTAGAACAAAATCACATAGATGGCAGAAGAGCTAGACTATAAAACCAGGCACCATGCTACCTCGCAGATAAATGAGTGGGCAGCAGGACAGCTCCTTTGTGCATTCATTCTTACACTATTTCTGAGTCTAAATAAGTAAATAAATAATGCCACTCAGTGTAATCAGTTCATTCACATACATTACACATATGTGTAATCAGATCACATAGTACTGATCTCTCTGTCTTATATTTTAAATTTAAAAATATAAAATTAGTGAGTCTTAGATTTGGCAAGTTTTGATATGCAAATTTCTACATTTACTCCTAATCAAATATGTTTTAAAAGAACAACCCAAATTTTACAATTAGAACAAAATTATTTAAATATCCCCCTAAAGTATTAGATACTTCATCTGAGTTTTGATACTCTAACAAGTGAAAGTTGCTCAGTCGTGTCCGACTTTTTGTGACCCAGGCCAGAATACTGGAGTGGGTAGCTTTTCCCTTCTCCAGGGGATCTTCAAACCCAGGGATGGAACCCAGGTTTCCTGCATTGCAGACAGATTCTTTACCAGCTGAGCCACAAGGGAAAGAAAGGAAAGGGAAGGAAATATTCATTGGAAGGACTGATGCTAAAGCTGAAACTCCAATACTTTGGCCACCTGATGAAGAACTGACTCACTTGAAAAGACCCTGATGTTAGGAAAGATGGAAGGCAGAAGGAGAAGGGGACGACAGAGGATGAGATGGTTGGATGGCATCACTGTCTCAATGGACATGAATTTGAGTAAACTCTGGGAGTTGGTGATGGGCAGAGAGGCCTGCGTGCTGCATGCAGTCCACGGGGTCGCAAGGAGTCAGACATGACTGAGCAACTGAACTGAACTGAACTCTAACAAGGCTACCCTTTTCTTATCTGCATACTTCATACCTGTTATACATTTATATATGCAGAGACTAGGAGATAGAGTGTTTCTTTAAATTTTTTATTTTGTATTGAAGGATAGCCTATTAACAATGTTGTTACAGTTTTAGGTGAACAGCAAAGGAACTCAGCCATACATATATACGTATCCATTCTCCCCCAAACTCTCCTCCCATCCAAGCTGCCACATAACATTGAAAAGAGTTCCATGTACTATACAATAGGTCCTTGTTGATTATCCATTTTAAATATAGTACAACATATAAGCAAGCATAAATTCATTAGACTCGGAGATATAGTGTTACCTGTGTCACAAATGAATCAGGGTGAAAGTCACTTTGGGCTACCCTTAAAATAAGACTACTGAATTCTGGGAGACCAAACCGATTGAAAAGCTATAAACAACTTGGTCAGAGACTGCTAAATCTCCAAGGTAAAAACCAATCAACAGAGGTAAAAGAGCAAAAAAATCACAAAACCAAAAAGACCTAGGGCTTGAAATATACCCCCCCCCAAAAAAAAAAGAAATATACCCAACAAACATTTATACTGTTAATTAAAAAAAAAAAAAAAAGAAGAAGAGAAGGAACATTTGCCCCTGATAAAATATCTTCATGACAATGGAGACTGAAAGATCACTGACCTTACCAACCAAAGCTTGCAATTTCAATAGCAATGAAGGAAAAGATAGCAATTGATATGTAAGATCATCACACCTAGACCAAGACATTGTACTGATTTTCATAAAAGGACACAGAATCAATCTATTAGTCAAGTTTGGTAAGCTAGTCCAAGACTGCTGTCAAAATAGAGTATTATTGCTACTTATTATTTGAAACCTGCTTCATTAAGAAATCCCAACTTATTTACCACACAGCCCAACACTAAGAATATGGAAGGATGGAACCGTGGGGGCCTAACCACTGCACACATTTAAGAAATTACTTATGTGAAACTACGCCTCTCTCAAAGCAATTCTAAGGCAAGAAACAGAAGTATGTATTTGAAATATTTTTAAATCTTTGAATTAATACTGTTCAAATTAAAAAAAATTATAGTACTTTTTTATGACCCATCAAAGTCAGAGAAAATTGTATTCCAGTTAATTCAATATTTTGATTCAATTTCTCCATCTATAAAATAATCCTATTCTAGAGTATATGAATTAATATTTGCAAAATACTTAGAATAGTGTCTGGTATGTGGATTAAATCATATGTAAGCAATTGTTAAATAAATACAATGATATAATTACAGGAAATTTTAATTCCAAAAATATCCTCAGCCTCCATCAAAAGTCTTTTTTTCTCCCCTTGAACTTGGTGGACTTGTGCCTGTTCTGACCATCAAAGCAGAAAAAAGAAATGATGTTCTGTGGTTTCCAAGGCTATGTCATAGAGAGGATAGCTCCAGCCTGGCTCTGTCTTTTTGGAATGCATGCTCTGGGGAACCCTGTTGGCTCACTCAAGGAAGCACAAACTAGTCCGTTTGGAGATATCACAAGGAGAGACCCATATGGAGAGGAACTGGAGCCTTCCTAGCCAACAGACAGCAACAACCGTCAGAGTGAATGAAGTCTTCAGATGATTCCAGTTCCCAGTTTTGAGTTTTCCAGCTTCAGATGTTGCAGGACAAAGAGAGAGGTCATCCTGCTGTGCCCTGTCTGAACTCTTGATCCACAGAATCTGTGAGCATTATAACCTATTTTTTCATGCCACTAAATGTTGGGGTAATTTGTTACGCAGCCATAGTAACAGGAGCAATAAAACTGTAACACTTAAGATTTACATTTCAACTAAAATATAAAAGAATTAAAGTGGCTTATGAAATTAAATAAAATGCAAATATGGCATGAATAGAACAGAGACTCATAAAATAAAGCAGAAACAACTGTCAGGCATTCAACACATTACTATAACAACAATAATAGATACCAGTTATCTTCCATATGTAAGGTACTGCAAGGAGCCATGATTCAATGATTCTAAGAACCCTATAAGGATAATGGTATCATCTTTATTTCACATATCACGTGCAAACCAGAAATAAGAGGCTCTAAAACTAAAACTATGAAAAACATATTTTCCATATTTTCGTCTTGCTTTGTTTATTCAGATGGCTTTTTTTGAATCCTTGTAATGGATCGCCAGGTTTCCCAGGTGGCTCAGTGGTAAAGAACCCACCTTCTAATGCAGGAGACATAAGAGATATGAGTTCTATCCCTCGGGGTCGGGAGGATCCCCTGGAAAAGAAAGTGGCAACCCACTCTAGTATTCTTGAGTAGGAAATCACATGGACAGAGGAGCCTGGCAGGCTACTTACTGTCCACAGAGTCACAAAAGAATCGGACACTACTGAGCAACTAAACAACAGTGGATCTCACCATGACTATTGCTAATCTATATTAGTAGGAGTTGGCAAACTTTTCTTAAAGGGTCAGATAATGAACATTTTAGACGTTGAAAGCTATATATAGCCTTTGCTGCATATTCTTCTTTGTTATAGCTCTTTAAAAATATAAAACAATTCTCAGATTGTGCCCACCACAAAAATATTCTGTGGGATGGCTCTGGGGCCATAGTTTGCCCAATAGACCACTATAGGGAAATGTTGAATACCAGAAGTTTGACCTAATAAGCTCATTTTTATTACAATACTTATAATAGTACTTACAGTTACACTAAATTAAGAAAACATCGTTTCTGGCTCCAGCCTATTATTATCCACTAAAACCACAAGCTTCCCTGAACTGTTGGTAAGTGAAAATATGGGGTTAAACATCCATAATTTCTATTACAATAAATGTCTATTAATAATTGACATTCACCTACATTGAAAAGGTCTGGAAGACCATCTGAAAGAAATGATCTCTCTCGGGTCTGGCTGCTTTTCCAGGCATATACATGGATATTACTATGTTTGTTTATTGAGATTCACGACAGCCCAGTATGACTGATAAAACACTGACCACTTCTAACCTCTACATCAATCCTTTGCAAGAAAATGTTTATTTTTCTTGGCAGGAAGTGATGGAAACTGGTGAGAAATAGCCAGACTACCTTCATATGTAAGTGAACTGGAATTTCTAGGGAGCAGTCCTCGCTAGTAAATTTGTCTACATAGAGCTTAATCAACCAAATTTACAGCTGTTAACAGGTTGTGCCTCTGTATTCCCGAACATATAAATAAACTTCTTAATCAGAACAAAAACAGGTTCAGAGTCCAGTTGTTTAAACTGGAGTTGGTACAGCCAGGACCTAACTGCAGTTAAAGTGACTGTCAAGGAGAATCATAATCTTAGTAGAAAAGTTGTTTTCTAGTTTTCTCAAGGCTACAAAGATGCTGCTCGACAAACACTTCTGTGATCACCTAAAACCAAAGTTATACGATCTCATCTAAAATAAGATTCCTAATCTAATGCCAAATCACACTGGTTTTCAAGTTGAAGTTCCAAATTAGGAAGAAGCTAATTACTTAGATTTGAATTGGAAGGAGAAAGATTTTTAAGAGTCTGTAAATCAGAAAGCCCTTAGAAACTGGAATAAGTATTGGAGGAAATGAAATCATATGTATAAAAATGTTTACTCATTTTGTTTAGGAATGCAAAATAAAGTTTAAGTAAATAAAAAGCAGTAAGTATAGGGTCACAGACAGCCCTTTTTACAGACATAGGATAGATACAAGTTGAACACTAGCAGCTTAAGTGCTAGCCATGTCATGGTAATAGAAACAGCTTGTCTGGATGAATTAATTAGTTAAAATAGTCCTCAGGAAAAGTAACCAATCCAGTCACTAAAAAGACACAACTAGCCAATTTACATCTTCTATTTTTGAAAATTCCTGGAAAATTAGAAGTGTTATTTAAGGCATCTGATATTTTTACTATTGTGTATGACACTCTAGATTTCTTTTATCTAAAAGACAAAGAAATACAAATTTCTTTGTATTGAGTACAAAACAGAGAAGTTAACCATATAGGAAAAGCCATCATCCATAAAAATAGAACTTTTGAGTATATATTACATAATTGACAAATTATACTTATTATAAGTTGAGCTTACACAATGCCATAGCCTATTTGAAACCCAAATTTTATGAAAGATACTCAAATGCTATATCTGCCAAATTCAACTTTTTCTCCAATTATTCTATTGTGACTTCAAACTAAGTGCCCACAGTAGAAGCTGATCAGAAGAAACAGCTCAGGTATATATATTTTCAATGTTCTGAGAAGGGATCCAATAACATTTAAAATAATGACATTTAACCACAAGTTTCTATGTATAAGTATCCGAATTCTTCTGACAAAAGAAATATTTTTATACTGACAAAACAGAGCCCATTACTCTAAAACCTCATATATTTACTAGGAAAACAGGGGGAAATTTACTCTGGATAAATAAAATGAATAAATGATTCAGGGCCCCCAAAACTGTCAGCTTCTCCAATAAAGCTGTATGTCTGATGACCCAAAGTTTCAATGATCTTTTTCTCTGAAGTATGTGTGGACGAATCACATGGTCAAGTAATTGATGATATATTGATTTCTACTATTTTCAAGTCATTTTTTTATGTTGCTTTGTGTCTTTAGAAGCTTTTGAATCTCAAAGCAATCTAAACACATCAATAAGCAATTCTTAAGAACTTACTTCCTTTAAGATTTTCCCTAGTGCTGTGGAAAAGTATATTCCAATTAGCTATCATATAAAAATGTTTGAATATCAAGTTAAGGATTTTCACTTAATTCAGAGATCATGGCAAGCCACTGAAAAAGAGTGAAATGGTAATAGCAATATTTGAAGAAGTGTAATCTAGATTTTTGTGCAGGTTGGATTAGAGGGTTAAAGGACTGGAGGAAAAAAAAACAAAATTAAGAAACTTCAACTGTACACAAAGTAAGTGGCTGATGCCTGAACAACAGTGGTGGGAAGGAAAATCGAAGCGGGCACAGAAACAGATAAAGGGAACCTGAAAATTGTCACAAACTGGCAATTTATTAAATTTGAGAATAAGACAGAAAGCATGGACAAGTTTAGCAAACATTTAAGGAGACCTGACACTTGAGTGCCTACAAGGCACTCAAAAATTATGAAAATGAAGTTTGAACATAATCAATATTATAATATAGGTATAAGCAACATATTATAATAGTCTGGAGGATGGCACAATCAATCCTGAGTAGAACTGGGAAGACCAATGTTTTAAGCTTGACTGTTAGAATAATGTTATGCCAAATAATATGTATTCTTTCTTCAAGATGTATCTTAATCCACCTCCCTTAAACTTCTTTCTACAAAGTCCAAGCCCAGATCATCTTTTATTTATAATACTTCATTAGATTCCCAGGATCAAACATGCTTTTTCACCTATTTGCTCCTCAACAGAGTGATCAAGTTCATTACCAAGTTTTACGACACTGCAAAGACAGAACTTTGGTGACTTTCAATGATTTTAAGGATCAACCTGTTGCTGCCAAAAGAGTCACTTCTTTAAGGCCTCTCATCCTACCTTTCATCTGAGCTCTTCTCACTTTGGTCATAAGAGTTTTACATTCCTTTTTATCCAGGTTAAAACAGTGTATCCTCACTGTTAATGTGGTTTGAGGAGCATTTGACCTAAAAGTCAGAAAATATGAGGCTGCATACTGGCTCTAACACCTCCTGGTTACATGGTATCGGTTACATGGTTACGTGCATTCTTATTTCTCTGTCTGAAGAAACAGAGCCAAACTCACAGGGATATTTTGAGGATTTATGTGAAGTTTTTATAAAGTGAGAAGAGACAATATATAAACTTCTGTAAATATGAAGATGATTATAAATCCATATTAAGTAAACTCAACTCTTTACCTAATCAGTAACCAGTCTAAATGGTTCAGAGCCTAGATCAGGGATGGGCTATTCCAAGTTTCTGACTCCATTTGTTTTGGCATGCCAGGTTAATGGGCAGCATAGAGAGGCACATTCATTTCAGTTCAGTCGCTCAGTCGTGTCCGACTCTTTGCGACCCTATGAATTGCAGCATGCCAGGCCTCCCTGTCTATCACCAACTCCCGGAGTTCACTCAAACTCATGTCCATCGAGTCGGTGACGCCATTCAGCCATCTCATCCTCTGTCACATTAGATGACTTTTAATCTATATCCATGAAGTGATGTTCCAAGACTCCTGAAGCTTTTGGCTTTGTATCTCCACCCAGGCCAAATAAACTGAAGTTTTCATCTATAAGGAAAAACAAAAGCCTAACTGACCTTTTTAAGTTTGATTAGAGTAGAATTTCCAATAACTACTCCACACTCTGTTTGTAAAACATTTTTAGCTTGGGGAATCTTTTTATTCACTATCCTCTCCTTCTATATAAATCAGCTTGAGTCCTCTACCCAGTCATGTGTTAGCTGTCTCTAACAATGCTGCACAATTTAACTTTCTGCAATGGGTATGTTCCATAACCACACTCTCTAATATAGTAGCCACTGGCCACCTGTAGCTATTGACCACCTGTAATGCAGCTAGGGCATCTGAAGAACTAATTTTTAACTTTACTTTTAATTTATATTTAAATGGCCACAGATGTCCACTGGCTACCATTTTGGGCAGTTCAGGTCTATTGCTTGTGTGCCAGAAATATGCCCATTAAGACTTGTAAAATCGCTGACAAAGTTGGCAGCCAGAATGTCCATAACACCCCCAGTTATAAAAATTCTGCTTAAAAAAATTCTTTCGATACTCTTCACAGTAAGGAGCTGCTGCTGCTGCTGCTAAGTCACTTCAGTCATGTCCAACTCTGTGCGACCCCATAGACGGCAGCCCACAAGGCTCCCCCGTCCCTGGGATTCTCCAGGCAAGAACACTGGAGTGGGTTGCCATTTCCTTCTCCAATGCATGAAAGTGAAAAGTGAAAGTGAAGTTGCTCAGTCATGTCCGACTGCTAGCGACCCCATGGACTGCAGCCCAGCAGGCTCCTCCGTCCATGGGATTTTCCAGGCAAGAGTACTGGAGTGGGGTGCCATTGCCTTCTCCATTATATTATGGCTAGCATTTATTTAAACATCTACTTGTATCAGTCACTATGGAAGTGTAACACATGAATTTTTTCATTTTCATAGTAACCCTATAGTATAAGTAATATTCCTTTACCTATTCATCCATATATTTAACACTGTTATTCGCTTATTTATTCAACAAACATTTAAGAGCCTAATGTGCCTGGTGAGAAACTAAGGATCAAGGAGTAAACCAAAAAAGTCCTAGAATCAGAAATCTTATATTCTAGTGGAAAATATAGACAATAAGCAAGAAATATAATATCAGTAGTGCCAAGTGTTACAGAGAAAAATAAGGCAAGATAAAACAGAGAAAAATAGAGGATGCTGTTTTATAGAAGAGGTTGTCTAGCAAGGTCCCTCCACCAAGATGATATTTGGGCATGATAATAGAGCATGAGGATGTGCTATGTGCAAATACGTAGGAAGAATATTCCCAGGAGAAGGAATACCAATTTACTGAGAGTTACTATGTAGTAGATCCTAAGCTAGATGCTGAAAATACATAAGTGAACCAAATAAAGTGACTGTCCTCCAGGATTTTACATTAATGTCAATAAATGAACAAAACCATGTCTCACAAGTGAAAAGTTCAATGAAGAAAAGTGAAAAATAAAGGGAAAGAGAGGGTGATAGAAGGAAGTACTGTTATTTCTACTTTAGAGATGAAGCTATAGAGAGCTTAAATCGCAAGCTGGTAAATTATAAAGCAGGCATTTAATCCCATTAAGTAGTTCATTCTTTCAATTACTGAAACTCCAATACTTTGGCCACCTGATGTGAAGAACTGACTCGTTGGAAAAGACTCTGATGCTGGGAAAGATTGAAGGCAGAAGGAGAAGGGGACGACAGAGGAGAAGATGGCTGGATGGCATTACTGACTCAATGGACATGAGTGTGAGCAAGCTCCGGGAGTTAGTCATGGACAGGGAAGCCTGGCATGCTGCAGTCCATGGCGTCACAAAGAGTCAGACCCGACTGGGAGACTGAACTGAACTGATTCTCTCCCCACTATACTATTAATATATAGTCTCCACTGGGAACTCCAGAATGACAAAATTCACAGTCCATTCCTTGTTATATCCCTAATACAAGTACAATGATACACAGGAGACGTAAAATAAGGTTGAATTAATGCAGATTTCCACTTTAGATATAATTATAAAAACTCCAATATAATTAAAAGAGACCATGACCCCAAAATCAGGCAGATGGCTCTCCTTATTTAGGGAAATTCCATTAACATATTCACAACAATAAATAAAATATAACATTTAAAGGTAAATGTTAGGTTTTAAAAGGAAGCTGGAGTGAGAGAAAACTACTGAAATGGGCCTCATATCTATTATTGCAACATATAACTACTCATATGGGCTTGGCAAAGGGTGAGCTGGGAGACTGTAATAAATGGGGGAGGAATAACAAAGTTATCATCACATGGATGTTAACCAAACTGGTGACAAGCTAGCAGTACTTGTCAAGCTTATTGACACTATTTGCCCAAGTATTTTCTTCATTGTCAACCCATACGGTTTAGAATGCTTCACATTTCAAAGCTGCTTCCTATCACTTAGAAAACTAGTTCACAACTGTCAGCACTTCAACTTATAAACAGAAAATCCCATGGCCATATGGAACAAATTCTCACCATGCTATAATAATCTGTTTAATCTGTGTGAAAACATTTTATTTGTAATTGTTATACTTTTTTCCTAATTTAAAAGCAATATGTATCTATTCTTGAAAATGTGGAAAATTCAGAACTATCTAGAGAAAATATCATCCAAAGATATCAGTGAAATGTGGTATTTATTTCCAATATAAAGAGGTGTTTATTTTTATATATGTATATGCATGTATATGTTTAATGGTTGTTATGGGAATAGTTTTTCATGGAAGTGTTATACTTTTTACATAGATTTGTATATTGCTATTTTTCATTTAACATTAATATTACTTGAAAAGCAATTAGCCCACATTTTAAAGTATTAATTTCAATAATGGTAAAATATTCTACTGTATGTAACTAACCATCTCTCCATTGTTAATTTCAAATTTATGCCATTAAACTTGATGTTGGAATGAACATCACTGTATTCAACCTATATTAAAAATAACGATTATTTTCTTAGAATAAATTCCAAGCAGTAAAACTCTGGTTTAAATTATACAGATATAATATATCAAGCTTTATAAGTGTTGTCAAATGTCTTCCACAAGGTAATGCCAACTTACATTTCTGCTACTTAGTTATCTGAGAGTTTCCATTCCATACTTGCCCACAAAAGGTATCATATTTTTTGAAAATATGCAAGGCAAAAAATAACATGTCATTATTGAATTTGCATTTATTTAATCAATGAAGCTAATCTTTTTTCTATTAGCCAGTTGTATTTCTTCTGTGAAATCTTTTTTTTTTAATATTATTTGGCCATTTTATATTAGAGATTAGCATCGTTTCTCTCTCTGATTTTCATGAACACTATGTATAAAGAGATTTGCCCTTCATCAACACACACGCTGCAAACAGTTCCACCTCTTTGTTGTTGGCCTTTAAAGTTTTTCTAGTAAACAGATGTTTAAACTTTTCATGTAGTTTTTATCAGCACTTTGCTACTAATTAGCTCCATTTAATTTATGCTGGAAAAGTTCCTAATACTTTTCTCTTAAAATTGGGTTGGAGCTGTTGATAAATGAAGATGTAGGCCCAAACATCCATAATTACTATATAATAAATGTCTATTCATAATTGATCATTAAGAGAAGCTCCTTGGAATAAAGAAATCCAACAAAGGGATGGTATCGATATATAAAGAACTTTCATATTATCAATAAGAAAAAGGCAGATGATATAAATGAACAAAAACTTATCTAGGTACTTCACCAGGGAGACTATACAAATGAGCAATAAGTTTATGAAGAAGGTCCTTAATGCACTTCCTCACCAAGGAAAAATTAACAGAATACTATAATATTCAACATAGCCATTAAATGGCTAAAGTAAAATAATTAAATATGAAATCCCAACACGAATGTGGAACATTCAGAATTCAAACACTGCTGGTAAGAATGTAAGCTAGTTCTACAACTTAGCTGTTGTACACCACCACTAAAACTGAACAAACACAAATCCTATGATCCAACAATTCAACTTCTCAGCTGAAGAAACAACCTGAGTGTCTATCAATAGAAATATTACTCAGCCATAAAAAAGAATGAAGTAATACCATTTGTAGCAATGGATGGACCTAAAGATTATCATACTAAGTAAAGTAAGCCAGGCAGAGAAAGACAAATACCATATGATATCACTTATATGTGGAATTAAAAAAAAATGATACTAATGAACTTATTTAAAAAAACAGAAATAGACACACAGATATAGAAAACAAATTGATGGTTATCAAGGGGTGGGGGATAAACTAGGAGTTTGAGATTAAAATATATAAATATAAAATAGATAATCAACAAAGACCTACTGTATAGCACAGGGAACTATATTTAATATCATATAATAACCTATAATGGAAGAGACCAGGGAGCCTGGTGGGCTGCCGTCTATGGGGTCGTACAGAGTCGGACACGACTGAAGCGACTTAGCAGCAGCAATGGAAGAGAATGTAAACACACATACACACACACACACATATATACACACATATGTTTGTATGTAAAACTGAATTACTTTGCTATACACCTGAAACTAATGCAACATTGTAAACCTACAATATTTTAATTAAAAAAATTTAAAGGAGAATATGTAAATTTACTCATCAAAAGATATAGTCATATTGGCCAAAATTGGAAAGTATTCAAAAATCCATTTGTACTAGAATGGATAAATGATGTAGTGGATTCTATTGAGTGAAATACTACACAGTAAACAGAAAGAATAAACTGTAATTACCAAAACAATATGATGAGTCTCACAAATATAACTGTTGAGTAAAAGAAGCCACATACAAAAAAATTCTTTCTCTTTGGTTCTATTTACATATAGTATGAGACCAATCAAACAAAAAGATTCTAACCTATGGCTTAGAAATTGGATTGTGGTTACCCCTGGGGAGGACCATGGTGTGTCCTTTTAGCACACAATAAGGACTTCTGGGGAGCTGGCAATTTTTAGTTTCTTAATCTGGATTCTGGTTATATACATCTATTCAGTTTCTGAAAATTCAGTGAGTTACATGTTTATGATTTACGTACTTTTTCCATATCCATGTTATATTCCAATATTTTAAAACTTTAAGAAAAAACAAAAAACCTCCCACCTAAAAACTCCACACTAGGTACAGATGGCGTAAAATAAGTTTACCATATCATCTTCAGGGAAGAAATAAATCCTATGTTATATAACTTTTTACAGGTAACAGAAAATGAGGAAAAGCTACCAAGTTTACTCTATCATTAAAAGGTAGGTATAATAGTAAAAAGAAAGATCCCAGGGTATTCCTTAACAAAATATTAATAAAAGAAACCTGGCAATATATTATTTTTATATAACCAAATAGAGTTTGGGAGTATAAGAATGGTTCAACACTAGAAAATCCATTAACATATGTTACTACATTAATAGAATAAAAGAGAAAACCCATACAATTTACCTCAGTAGACACTGGAAACACATTTGTGAAATTCTATAGTGATTCACTACTTTTGAAAATGTCCACTGATTCAGCAACAAAAAGAAACTTTCTAACATGAAAATTGATACATTAGAGAGAGTCTCTTTAAATCTGGAACAAAATAAGGTCCTACTAGCATCCCACTCCAGTACTCTTGCCTGGAAAATCCCATGGACGGAGGAGCCTGGTAGGCTGCAGTCCATGGGGTCGCTGAGGGTCGGACACGACTGAGCGACTTCACTTTCACTTTTCACCTTCATGCATTGGAGAAGGAAATGGCAACCCACTCCAGTGTTCTTGCCTGGAGAATCCCAGGGACGGGGGAGCCTGGTGGGCTGCCGTCTATGAGGTTGCACAGAGTTGGACACGACTGAAGTGACTTAGCAGCAGCAGCAGCACCATAGTCATTCAAGAATAAAGAAGTATGAGATTTGAAAAGGAAAGGATTGCATTGCATAGGATAAGATTCTCTCCCTGGAAAATCAAAGAAAATCTACAACTCATTTTCACAAGCAAGTAAAGCAAGTTTGTTGGACTCAAAATCTAAACATAAAATCAATTTTTTGAGGCAATTACCAATGTGACTGTGCATAACTCCCATTTTTTAAAAACTCTTAAGAACTTTTATTAGAATAAACCTAATAAAAGATGTGTAAGCTTTCTGGGGATAAAGCTATAATATTACTGAAGAAGGTCTAAATAAAGGAAAAAACATTTTTATGAGTAAGAAAATTCACTGTCATAAATATGTAATTTCTCCTCACTTAAGTTTTGAACTCAATATAATCTAGTACAAACACAAAAGAATATTTGGTGAAAATATATCACAGAAGGAGACAGATAATCTTCTAAATGATTGGTATCAGAGACAGAAGCAAAGGACAGTTTAAAAACGGAAATAAAGATTTCAGGAGTGATTTCTGATTTTTCTTTTTTCCATTTTTGATCTTTTCATTCTCAGGGATAATAGCTCTTCTCCATGAGACTTTTTTTTTTTTGAGGTGGGTGTCGCACCCCATGGCATGCAGAGCTTCCCAGGTGGCACTAGTGGTAAAGAGTCTGCCCGTGGACACAAGGGACTCGGGTTCGATTCCTGTGTTGGGAAGATCCCCTGGAGGAGGAAATGGCAACCCACTCCAGTATTCTTGCCTGAAGATCCTGTGGACAGAGGAGCCTGGTGGTTTACAGTCCATGGGGTAGCAAAGAGTCAGACACAACTGAGCAACTGAGCATGCACGGGCATGCAGGTTCTTAGTTCGCTGACCGAGGATGGAACCCAGGCTCCCTGCAGTGAAGTGCAGAAAGTTAACCACTGGACCACCAGGGAAGTCCTAAGCTTTATTTTTCCTAAAACATCCCAAAGCTTCAGAAAGCAAACCAAACAATATTAGAACAAATATCTAAAGGTCACATAAAAGTTACTCACTGAAGAAATGAAGCAAACTCAATCCAGGAAGCCATCTGATTCTTAACAGACAGTATAAAAGATAATAATTGAAAGCAAACAAACAAAAATCTCATGAGGACAAATCCTAACCTGAAAGTTAATTTAAAATCCTCTTTAAACTTGTTTATGTTTATAATCCCCCACCAATAGAAATGTAGAAAGAATACCATTCATATAATTTACTAAGCCCTTTAGTATTCCTACCAAATGTGAACACAGAAAGACAAACCAGAGTTTAAGAAAGATCTTTTTAGTGCTTTCACATTACCAATCATTTAGAAAACCTAGAGAATAAATGTTTGCAGAATGAGAAAGAAAAAATGGAAGTAACCCAAGGAAACAGATACTAGAGAAAAACAATGAAGCAAACTTGGAAACTTGAGGACATGGTCTGGAGTTTAATATTAATGAAATGATCGGCTTAGAATATCAACTTAAAGTCATTTTGAATAGTGGTTAGGAAAATATCAGCCCACAGGAATTTTCCACAGGCCTGCCCAAATTTATTAGTCATGGCAGTAAATAGGAATGGTCTAAGGAAGTATACTTTTTACTATGGGTTAGATTTTCGGTTTGCCCTTTTTTCTGCATTTTTACTTTCCTACTCCTAGGAATTTTCTTTTTAATATCCAAGCTGCTTTCCTAAGGGTCTAGACTATGCTAACTTTCATAAGGATATCTGCAAGCTTTCCCACATTCTACCCTTGGAGGTTTTGCTCATTTAGCTCCATAAAAGTGGAATGTTCTTGGCACACATCTAACATCTATCAAAATCCTACTTGACCTTCAAAGGAACAATTTAAATATCATTTCCTCACTCAAGAACTCTATGTATTTAATAATTCCTGTCCCTGTATCCTCCATTTATCCTAAGGAGAAACTACCACTTCACAAGCCTCTACTACATGCTAGATGCTCTACAAAAGAGTTTCATTTTAATCTTCTCAATGGTTCTACAAAGTACTATTCTCTCTATTCTGCAGAATGGGAAACTAAAGCTATAAGTCATGGATACGAGATTCAAATGAAGCCTATCTGACTTCAAAGTCCATGGTCTTTACATAATTTTAAGCTGCTTCTATTATAGCCGTTACCATAGACTGAGCTATGATGAGTTGTTTATATGTCAGTCCACCCTCAGAGGTTATGAGATCTTTGAAGGCAAAGACTCTGTCCTGTCTAGGTTTGAATACGCCTGTCCTAGTATATTGTCGACTATGTAGTACATAAAGCACTCTAGTAGTGCTAGATATGATATGAGGAAATTAATACAATGTTCATTTTCCTCATATAATTAGCTATTGTAAGGCCTCATGATCATAAAAAATTAAGTACCTGGGACCAGAGTTGTCCTCCTATTATAAGCAGTGAGAAACCTGGATAAAATATACAAAAGAATTATTGTTACACCTTGGACAAATGTCAGGATAAGACTGTGTCCCCTAAGTGAAGGGAAATGAATAAGGTAAGCCCCCAAATTACACAGGATGTCTGTCTGATAGCATTTTCTGGAATGCAACACAGGGAGTGGTAACCCAATCAGAGTACAGATGTCTTATTGACTTGGGGTGAACAGAGTCCAGAATTTGAAGAAGAGAAGAGACGGACTCTGCAGGACAGAGTAGAGAGAAGGCAGCCATGCAGAGAAGAGCTCAAGAAATCTGTATAGGGGTCTTCCTGAGACTATGGGTGAAAACTAGAATAAAGGCCACAGAGACAAACTTCAATGACTGGTAATCTGAATAACATCCAGAATTCATACAAGGCTGTGACATATTTTAACCAGCTAAAGTAGAGCCCTCAATAAATGTATAGAACACTGCACAGAGACTCCAAAAGAGTCCCAAGTAGCTCTGGAGTGGTACTTAAAAAGTAAGGATGCAGGGATTCCCTGGTGGTCCAATGGTTAAGAATCTGCCTTGCAATGCAGGTGACCTGGGTTTGATTCCTGGTCAGAGAACTAAGATCCCACATGCCACAGAGCAACTAAGCCCAGGCGCGGCAACTACCGAGCCCACATTCCACAACTAGAGAGTCTCGGCACAGCAACAGAAGATCCCACGTGATGCAACCAGGATCCAAGGCAGCCAAATACAATAAATCTTTTTTTTAAAGTTAGAATGCATCAGAAAAACTAGGAGGGTTTGTTAAAACCCAGACTGCTAAGTATCACCCCCACAGTTTTTGATTTAGTAATTTTGGAGTAAAGCTCTAGAATTCACATTTCTAACCGGTTTCCACATAATACTGATGCAGTTAGTTCAGGTAACGAATTTGGAGAACCACTGCCCTAGAGAAAAGATAACTCTTGACTCCAAGCCAGTTCAAGAGAGTTGATCCACAATTAACTTAAACAACTTGCTATACCTAAACCTAACACACACTTGATAGAAAGACAATAAAATTCTCCATTTAACAACGTAACATTCACAATATCCAATAAAAACTATTAGACATACAAGGAAGCAAGAGAATGAAACCCATAAACAAAAGAAAAGTTAGTAAATAAAATAGCTATATAAATGACAAAGACACAGAAATAGCAGAGAAAGACTGTAAAAGAACTAAGTTTACTTATTTTGTGAATGTAAAGGGAAACGAAAACACGGAGAGAAATGAAAGCTACACACACACACACACACACAAAACAGAGCTCCTAAAAGTGAAAAACACATTATCTGAAGTGAAAAATTCAGTGAATAGAATTAATCACAGATTGGACATAAGAAAAGATCATTGACCTCGAAGCACCATAGAAATTATTCAAATTGAGGCACAGAAAAAAGAAAGATAAAATTAACAAAGGCTCACTATCTGTGGAACAAAATCAACTATTTTAACATACATATAATTAGAGTACCATGAACGGAGAGGGGCAGGGGGTGGGGGATGTGCAGGACAGTATTTGAAAACCTAATGGTCAAAAGTTGCCATATTTGATGGGGAAAAAACACACACATACACATAAAAGCTTAACAAATGGCAGGCAAGATAAACATAAAGAAAACCACTGAAAATTACATCATTATCAAAGTGCTAAAAGAAAAGTTATAAACAGAGAAAAAATTTTAAGCAGTAGCAGAAAAAACATTACATGCCAACAAAGGTAAGAATTCCTTTGCATTTTCATGCAAAGCAACACAAGCTAGAATATAATAGAATGACAACTTAAGTGCAAAAAGGAAAAACACACACGCCCACACTAAATACTGTCACTGCAGAATCTGTATCTAGTAAAAATACCCTTTAAAATCAAAAGTAAAATAAAGATTTTTTTTGCAGAAAAACGAAGGCTGAGAGAATTTATTGCAAACACATCTGCAATAAAAGAAATGTTAGAGAATATTCTTCAGGATGTAATTAAATGATGCCAGATGAAAACCTGGATCTACACAAAGAAACAAAGAATATCAGAAAAGGTAAATATGTAGCATTTATTATTAATTTTTAGTTTTAATACTTAATATTTGCTGCTGCTGCTACTGCTGCTGCTAAGTCGCTTCAGTCGTGTCCAACTCTGTGCGACCCCATAGACGGCAGCCTACCAGGCTCCCCCATCCCTGGGATTCTCCAGGCAAGAACACTGAAGTGGGTTAATAAATATAAAATCATCATTTATAAATTGTATTATCATAGTAAACATGTACAAATTAAACTTTGATAAATTTATAAAATAAATTTAATTAAAATATTACTATTTAATGTTAAATATAAAAGGCTTTTTTCCTCATTTATTTAATTCCTTCAAACATTGTTTAAAGCACAAAATGTTACCTTTAAATCATTTGTTTGGTACCACTATGTATCACACATTATGCTACAATCAGGGGATAAAGTGATGAATCAGAAATAATATTTACCCTCAAGACACTTAGGAGGAAGAAAGACAGATAAACAAATATGCTTATATATGTGCAATATATAAGGATTTTTGAGAAGAGTAGGTACTTGCCATAGTCAGAGCAAGGAAGGAAGAGATCAATTCTGCTAGGAGGTACGTTCTACAGAGAAGTCTTCATCCACAGATGATGACAGAGCTGAGATTTGAAAGATATACAGATGTTCAATAAGTGATTTTGGGGATGAAGGTAGGAAAACACAATATATTCCATAAATAGAAGAGGCATGAGATAGTGTGAGTCAGTAAAATAATTCAGTAAGGCTGAAGCAGAAGATAGAAAGGGAACAGAGGTGAGACCGGATAAAGGGATGACAGACCACAAAAATCTGTTTCACGAAAAGGAGTATGGATTTCAGAGACAACTAGGAGTACCTGATAAAGTTTTAATTGCAGAATAATGTTTTCTTTGTGTTTTTGCTTTAAAGTGCACTTTCACAATAGAGATGTAGGAAAAGGATAGGGTATACAGAAAGGGCTGAGGACAGGCCTGGAGATGTGGACTCTGTATAACTTAGGAGATGACTAAGGAAACCTAAACTAAGGCAAAGATGAGCTACTTGCTCCTTCCTGATACTCTTCCTTCACTGGTCTTCCAGGACAGCACACTAGATCTCCTGGTCATTTCACTGGTTGCTTCTTCTCATCTCCTTTGTCAATTCTCTTTTTGTCCCCATCTCACCCAAACCTAGACTTCTTAGTGTTGAAGAGCACTGTGCTCAGTTCTTGTCCCTTTCTCCATCTACTCATACTTTTATTTATTTATTTGTTTTTACTCATACTTTTAGAACATTCATTTAGCCTTTGGTTTTAAATACCATATATTTGCATTTGCCTCTCAAATTTATTTCCACTGAATTCTGAACTCATGTATCTGACTATCTACTCAATACCTTCACTTGGATACCAAGTAGACATCTCAAAGTTAGCAAGTCCAACAACTCAAGGCTTATTGCTCCCTTCTAAAGCTCTTCCACCTACAGCATTTTCATCTCAGTTGATGGGAAATAGTTACTCAGTGAGGGGAGGAAAAGAAACCTTAGATTTATCTTGACCCTGTCTGTTATGCCCAGTTTCTAATCTATTAGAAACTACTGTTGCCAACTACTGTTGGACTAAGTGCTAGTCCATTTAACACTAAACACTCCATCCAAGCTATGTTCATTTCTTGATTAAAATATTCCAGCCTCCTAACCGGTCTGTTTCAGTCCTTGCTCACACAGTCCATTCTCAGCCCAGCAACCAAAGTGACTCTCTTAAAACATACATCTGGTATCTCTTCTCTGCTCAACGCAATACCTCCATTCAGTGCTCCACAAAGGCCCTACAGAAACTGACCACTGTTAAATCTAAAATCTCATTTCCCATGACCCTTGCTCTTGCTCTCTTGTACTCCAGAGGTACTCCATATGTACTGGCCTCCTTGGTGTTCCCTGAACTCACCAGGGATGCTCTCATCTTACAGTCTTTGCACTGAGTTATTCTATCTGGAAAGCTTTTCCCCAGATATTCTCATTCACCTCCTTCAGGTTTTTGCTCAATTTCCATCTTTTCAGTAAGGTCAACACAGACCACTATTTTTAAAATCACAACTCTTTCCACACTCCCACAGTTCAAAACCCCCATCTTATCATACTATTTCCTTCTTTGTGGCATTAATACCTTTTAAAATATTATACATTTCATTTAACTCTTAGATCTAGTCTTTATTATCTGTCCTCACCACAAGCTTCAGGAAGGCAGGGATCTTTTTTTGCTATTATTCATTGATACATCTGATATATGCTGGTAAAGATTGAAGGCGGGAGGAGAAGGGGATGACAGAGGATAAGATGGTTGGATGGCATCACCAACTTGATGGACATGAGTTTGAGCACCAGGAGTTGGTGATGGACAGGGAAGCTTGGCGTGCTGCAGTCCATGGGGTCACAAAGAGTCAGACATGACTAAGGGACTAAACTGGACTGATTGATAAGTCTCAGTCAACTAGAACAGAGTCCTGCATATACTACTGCTAACAAAGTATTCCTGAAATGAATAAACTGTATCAGTGATGTAGAGAACACAGCTAAGAGAAAGGTGAAGAATATATAATTAGCAGGATTTGCCCATCAGTAGTATCTGGAGGGCAAATGACAAAAAGAGGTGTGAATTGACATTCATATGTCCAACAGGGACAGAGGAAGCAAAAACATATTTGTGAAAAGATGCTGAGTTCAGTTTTGGACATGTGGAGTAAATGACTTACTTATTTCCTCTAGTAAATCTGTCTCACAGTCCAAATCCTGAAAGTCAAAGCCAGGTCTTAATCTGGTGACCTATTTTTGTGGAGGCCATGTTTTTGTTCTCATTTTTTTTCATTTCTTTGCAACTTTTTATTTAATATGATGGGAACACTTCTATTTAGTTAACCTTTTGAAGTATCTTTGAAAGTTCTCTTTTTAATTGTGGTAAAATACATATAAAAAATTTACCATCTTAACCACTTATGAGTATACAATTCATCAGTGTTCAGTATATTCACACTGTTGTATTAACACAACCAATTTCTAAAACTTTCTTATCTTAGAAAACTATACCCATTAAACAACTTCCCATTACCACCTCCCCCAGTTCTTGCCAACCACATTCCACTTTCTGTCTCTATGAGCTAGACTACTCTAGATGCCTCATATAAATGAAATCATATACTATCTGTCTCTATTACTGTCTCATTACACCCAGTGTTATGTTCTCAAGGTTCATCCATATTGTAACATTTCCTTTCTTTTTAAGGCTGAAAATTTTTCCATGCATCTGCTGATGAACATCTGGATTGATTCTATCTTCTGGCTATTGTAAACAATGCTGCTATGAACATGAGTATATAAGTATCTTTTCCATTTCTCTGCAGTCTTGGGATGATTATGGGAAATGTTAGAGAAGACCATAAGCTGGGGATGGTAAGACTGATTGTTGGAAGCTAACATTTCACCAGAGAAACCTGGAAAACTTCAGAGAAAGACAACACGGCAGTAGCAATAGTCTCAGACATGTACAGATGACTTGAAGACCAACCAGCGGGGACCCTCCCTGACTTAAACACTGCTTGGCTATAGAAGTCACACAGAGGAGGACTTGCTTCTCATTCTATATTTTTAATTATAAGAATGCTACTAATAAACCCTACCTGGGTGTGATATTGATTTATAAGCTCATATTAATAGGTGCACTTTAAAGATGAAAGACAAAGTAACCACCTTACATTAAAATAAATTAAGGATAAAACTTGGCAGCATAACCAGTGAATATGTTCAACTATTAACTTATCCTGCAGGCAATGCCTTTGCTGGCTTAATATTTCAAAAGCTTTCTTTTTTCAAGATCATTCCTGTCTACCTAGCAATAATACACACTGAATTAAAACTAGCTAAAAACATTCAGTCAGGAGAGCAAAACTTTTTCTTAAAAAGTTGTATTTAGTATGTTTAAGCCCTTTATATAGTATTTTATTTTTCTGTTCAAAGAGCAACATGGATACTAACAGTCCAAGGAAGAAAAACAAGAAAATATAAAACACTAATTCTGAAAGAAAAGAAAGCTGAAAAAAACAAGTTCTGCCTGCGAATCCAGTCTCAAAGCAATGTTAATAATGACGATTATTATATACAATTATGATTAATAAAATCATAATTTTTATATGAATATATATAATCCAGAGTTAATGTCAGGATTTTCCAGAGTTTCTTTTTTTTTTTGCTATGCCACATGGCTGTGGGAATGAGATGTGGGATCTAGTTCCCTGACCAGGGATCAAACCCAGGCCCACAGCAGTAGAAATACAGAGTCCTTATCACTGAATTGCCATGGAATTCCCTATAGTCTTTTTTGAAGTTTATATTATCAAAAAATAGAAAATATTATTATTTTAAATGGAAGTATTTCTTGGGCAAGTTATAAGAAACAGAGCCTATGACAGATTTTTGACGAGAGAAACTAGTATACATTAGCTTCCTATCACCTAGCAAAGTGCCTAGCATTTACCAGGAGTCAAAAAATATTTATAAATGAATTAATGAGCAAAAGAACAAATGAGAGACCAAACCAGTAAACTTGGTTTTTCTGATTTATCTGTATGTGTTCATTGCAGAGTACTATCTTCTAACAGTTACCATATGATCATTTTGGTTCTGGTGCTAATAAAAAATGTGTCAAGTATATACATAATGTTTCCTACAAATATTTTCCCTTCTAAACATTTTTGTTAAGTCCTTCTAATTTCAGAAAGATATTTTAGGAGTGAACAGATAAGAAAAAAGCTCCTTGAAAAAGCAACAGGCATGTTTTGATAATAACCTATACAGATAATTCCTGATTCATAATTTTCGGTCAAAGACATTCTTAGCCAAACGACAGGAAGCAAGACTGGTAGTAAACAAACAGGGACCATACCACCAAAGAAAAGTCAGGCTGCATCTTTAAATCAACCAGTTTTATTCCCTATTGGATGAATAAATTTCCTGTTACCACAGGCCCAGAAAATAATTTGGCAAGAGCCTGGAAAACTCACTATTTAATTCCCAATGTAGCCCATTCCATTCTTTCAGACACTTCTAAGGACCAGAAAACTCTTCTTTATATGGAGCCAAAATTGATCGCTATATAACATACAACCATTGGCTATCATTTTATGTTGTGAACCCTCACAGTCTCACTCTAAACCCTCTTCTATAGGGAAGTCCATCAAAGATTAGGAGATGGCTATTATGACCTCTTGGCTTCTCCAGTGGCTCAGTGGTAAAGAACCCACCTGCAATGCTGGAGACACAGGAGACACGAGTTCAATCCCTGGGTCAGGAAGATCCTGTGGAGGAGGAAGTGGCAACCCACTCCAACTTTCTTGAGGGGAAAATCCCATGGACAGAGGAGACTGGTGGGCTGCAGTCATAGGGTCACAAAGAGTTGGACACAACTGAGCAACTAAGCATGCATGCACAGTATATATTACATTCTAAATCTGTTCTCAGTAAATTTCATCTCCTTGATCAAGGCCATCATCCCTGCATGTTTAAAAGCTCTCGATTCCTGTCTCTATCATCTAGTAACTTTAGCCATTCTTCTCCAATTATGCATTATCTACAAATTTGATCAGTGTGCCAGCTACTATTTCCTTTTACCTCTTTGTTTATGTATTATGTAATATGAAGCTGAAGACAGGATTCCTGTAGTATCCCGGAGTCTTCCTTTTCTGTTAACACTCTTTCAGATAATTACTCAACCAGCTGCACATTAACATAACTGCATTATCATACCATTCTCACTCATCTTGCCTACAATGATATCATGATGGTATGGTCCATCATGATAAAATTCAGACACTTGTATTGTGTGTTAATAGTCTAATAATCTGCTAAGTGAAGTGAAGTCGCTCAGTCGTGTCCGACTTTTTGCGACCCCATGGACTGTAGCCCACCAGGCTTCTCTATCCATGGAATTTTCCAGGCATGAGTACTGGAGTGGGTTGCCATTTCCTTCTCCAAGGGATCTTCCCGATCCAGGGATTGAACCTGGGTCTCCTGCATTGCAGGCAGAGGCTTTACCAACTGAGCCACCAGGGAATCTCCTGATAATCTGCTAAAGGAGAATGAATTTAGGTTAATCTATCATAACATTTTTTTTTAATAAACTCAGGTTGGCTCCTTAGAGATCAATATTTTTCCTTCTGAGTGCTCATCTGCTAAATCCTCTAACCTGGAATTTTACTGAAGACTCATGTCACATTCACTGCCTGTAGAGAACAAGAAAGAAAGAGAACCCATAGATGCTATTGCCTTGCGTGTGTGCTAAGTCGCTACAGTCGTGTCCAACTCTTTGCAACCCTATAGACTGTAACCCACCAGGTCCTCTGTCCATGGGATTCTCCAAGCAAGAATACTGGCATGGGTTGCCATGCCCTTCTCCAGGGGATCTTCCCGACAGGGATCGAACCCACATCTCTAAAGTCTCTTGCACTTGGCAGGTGGGTTCTTTACCATTAGGGTCACCATAGCCTTAGGCTCAGTGATCTGTCCTCTCTCTCTTTTCCCCCTTCATTCTTCCTACTGAAGTTCAATCTCAAGGGATCCTGAACAAGCACAGGGAGAGGGATCCAGACAGAGGCAGAGGGGAAAAAAGACACCAACAACAGGGTTTCCAGATTTTACATGCCCACCCAGCTCCAGTTCCCAAATGCCTTTCCTGCGCTCTTTTTACCAACAAAGGGAAGCAATAGGTAACAACTGTTTTGAATTATCTGTACCTCTTTTCTTCTCCATTAGTATGTGGTATAGAGCTAACTGCCTGGAAATGGTTCATTCAGGGGCCCCCAACCTCCAGGATCTAATGCCTGATGATCTGAGGTGAAACTGATGAAATAATAATAAAAATCAAAGTGCACAATAAATGTAATGCATTTGATCATCAAAATCATCCCCCCTACCTCAGTCCAAGGAAAACCTGTCTTCCATGAAACTGGTCCCTGGTGCCAAAAAGGTTGAGGACTGCTGGTTTATGCTAAGACTTCACCTTTCCACTCTCCCTAAGAAGAAACCAATTCTAAAATCTTAACATAGCAATAGTCTGTGAGCAAAGAAGAGGCTAGCTTGAGATGCAGCTGTATGATTATACCTTTCTGGTTTTGCTTTTCACTCTGTCACTTACTTACTACAAATTATCTGTATTTATAGGCTTTAGCTTAAAAAAATCTGCAAGTATTTACAAATAAAACATACTATGATCTTTCAGTAAAAAAAAATTTTTTTAAACTTGTCAAAGTAGTAATGCTTATTTCCTAGGCAGTAAATAATCATACCCAATTGTCATGTGCGACCAATCAGAATTTAAAGTAATGAATCTTACAGTCAATTAAAAAAAGAGAAGAAAAACATACAATTCATTTCTTCAACAAAGATAACTCTAGCATTTGTTAAGAAGCTTAACAATTTCAACCACTAATCCAGTCTCTTAAATCTTTCATGTTTATGTTTGAAAAATGTTTCTGAAACTGCAATTCACTTAAATATTTATTGAGTGAATTTACGTTTATAAAAATATAATAAATAAATATTAAAAGTTTATATTCACATTTACAAATTTCTATTATGGACCTATCATCCTGTATGTTTCCAGATCATCCTAACCATAATTAGGGAAAAGTTCTTAAAACATGAGATGCCTTTTAAGCAAGTAAAGGATTATCATATGACAAAGATAAGCAAAATCCAGGATAAAAACACATGGAATATTATGCTCCCTAATTGTACTATCCAAATAGCCCCTGGACTTGAAGGATTTTGTTTATTCGTTTTTACTTTTGTTTTTTGCCTGATTGTCCCATTAGGAACAATTGCAAAATTGATGAAATGGTGTTAAGAATCAAATCACTATGACTGGCTACCATTTGAAAAGAATCATTTTGTAATTTCCTCTGGAGAATTAAATCCAGTTCAAACTTTTAAGGACATTTCATAAGCAGAGCATATAACTGCCTAAACTGGGAAAAATCCAAGGCTGGGCATGTAAATGCAAGCAAGCAAAGCAGGCAATTTCAAAGAAAGACCTCATACCCTTAAGGCTAAAGGGATGGTGTAATACAGGAAATTTCAAATAAAATTGACAATTGTGGCTTCATAGCGGGGTTGCCCACCAATCCATTGCCCTGACCCAGCAAAATGAAAAAGTCATTGTAGGGTTTTTTTTTTTTATCTCATTTCCATATCAAAATGCAAGGTCAAACTGTTAACTTATGCAGTACTGCACAAACATCTTTCTTTTAGAAAATGTGTTGGGAATTTCTATTTTATTCTGTATTATGTCTACCACAGACATCACAGAATAGTAGAATTACAGAATTTCAGAGTTGAAGCCTGGGATATTGTTATTGGGGGATTTTTAGAGCAAATACCAATCAATTTCCCTTGCTTCGCCTGCAGTAACCCTTTCTCTGCTCCAAACTGACATTTCAGTTTGCTTGGCTTCACTGTGTGACAGACACATGAACTTGTATTCAGTAACAATTTCACCCAGTCTAAGGCCTTCATTTTTCAAAGGCCCTGAGTGATTTGCCTGAAGTCAAGCAGACCGTTAGTGGATAGATCAGGAATTAATAACCATACATAATTCTGTTACCTTCATAAAATAAGACACCGGGTCTAACTGAGCACAATAATCCTTATTTTACAGGAAAGATACTTTGCCTGGCAGATAAATATTTTACAATTTAAGTGTCTTCTAATTCAGAAATCTAGTAGTTTTCATTTAAACAAAACTAGAACATATCTCTGCAAGCCCATAACTACTGAAACATGGGTGCTAAAGTTATTATATAGTGCAAACTACATTTTACAAACCACATTATAATAGTCTAAGTGTATAGTAATCAACTATCATCACATATAATTAAAGATAAACTCATCATATGAAAACAGAAGATCAAAGCACTTTTAATCCTGCAGGAGCCATCATTTTCAATGGCCTGTTCCATGATCATGCCTTTAATTCATACAATTTAGTGGATAACAGGACTCCTCTTCCTGCTGCAGTTGAAATAAGCCTCAAAAAATTCTGTTGTTTTTTTTTTTTTTAACATATGAAATAGTCTCAAGTCATATCTAAGAAAAGATTACTGCATCACCAGTTTCTTACTAAATCTGATCCTGGAAAAAACAGAAAAGATGTTTTTCATTCTCTAAATCAGATTCTTATCCAAGCATACATTTTTCAGTTACAGGAAGAGTTTTTGTCTTCACACCATGGCAAGAGAGTAGAGCACCTGAATTACCTGGTATTTCCTGTTTGCCACTTGTTGTTGGGTTTTCTTTGTTTGCTTGCTTGCTTTGTATTGTTGTGCTTTTAATACCTTCCAAGGCAACGAAACACTACCTGCTACCTGAGCAATTCAATAAGAATGAACCAAGGACAGTATCACTTGGCATTACGCAAAAAACTCCCACTTCAGTCATTTCACTCCTCTAAACTTTGGCTGAACCACACTGACTGTTATTTTACTGAGGAAGTGATTGCCAAGTTATCCACAGGCACAAACACACAGACAAACCACAATATGGAGAATGTCAGCCACTACTCCTAAGAATATCTTCACTGAAGTATGTGCTGAGTAACGAGGAGTTATTCAGTAATTTCAGATAAATGTAGAGTTAGAATACGCTTTCAGAGATAATCAACCAAGACAATAATTATTCCAGACGATAGCTACAAATGTCAATTCTAAGAAAACCCATGTATTAAATGTCAGCCATCAAAACAAGAGAAAACCGGGTTCTAAGACTTCCTGAAAGCTATGGACTTTTACAAATAACTGATGAATTTTAGGGGAAATCAGAGCCTCTAAAAGGCTACAGTGCATCTTCTCAGATGCTGATTTTAAAATGGAAAACTTTTAACTTGTGGCTGCCTTGAAACTTCGGCTGAATCACTTTCTTATAACTTTGTTTAGTTATTAACTGAAAGGATAATTAAGGATAATAAACACCTTTTCTTGACAACCTTAGATATTTCCAATCTTGAAAGATATTTTTATGCCTAAGATCTTTCATCCTAATTTCACTGCCTATTGAAATATCAGAACAGATGCAAGTGCTATATTGGAATATTGTGTATGGAAAGGGGTCAAACATTATTGCAAAGGGTTTCCTCAAAGGAATGATGAAAAGAAGTATGTCAATAAGTACAAGATTCACAGTGTTCTTAGCATGCCCCATATTATACTACACTTTGAGGCAGCCAATTTCCTTCAAGACTCAATAAAATAAAACATAATGAGTCTATTGTTACCATGGCATTCTTTGACATTAATTACTGAGAGTTAATTAATCTGTTATATCCTTCTCTATGTTTTAAAGAACCCTTTTAACCTACAAAAAATTATGAAAGAGCTTTTGGTTTGTGAATATTTGTAACACATATTATAGGCAAAGTATTACATGTGCATGGAAGTGTAAAGAACAGATATGAACAGGATAAATCATCACTGTCTCTGAGGAACTTAGAACCTAGTTCAGAAAAGAAGACCCACACATAAACACGCAGCATGAGTACATAACATAGAGAGAGAACTAAACTACAAAAAAGAAAACACCAAGGTTCGGTGGAAACAGCTGCACAAAACTCAAAAGAGACACTCCAGAAAACTGAAAGTCTCTATTCTTCAAAAAATGTCAGTGTCATGAAAGACAAAGAAAAGTTAAAAGACTGTTCTGGTAAAGAAGGCTAAAGAGACATGAAAAAAAAAATTATCCTTCAATCCTCGGACTGTGGGGAGAACAGCTTACATAGGTCATACTCCAGACAATTTGAAAAATTTGAATGAGGTCTAGATAATAGTCCAGTATTGAATTCGATCAATGTCCTGTGGTTATGTAAGACTGTCCTTGCTCTTAATAGATACATGCTAAAGTACTTACATTGAATGGTCACAACCTTTGCAATTTGTTATGAAATGGTTCTGATTAAAAGTATTATGATATACATGTATTTAAGAGAGAAAGAGGAAATGGGAAATGTAGCACAAAGTTAACAGTGGATAAAACTATGTGAGTAGCATAAGGGAGTTCACTATACCATACTTGAAACTTTTCTGTATGCTTAAAAAAATTTTTAACAACATTTTTAACTCAGTGAACATTTAAGCTACAAAAGACCTTAGAAATGATCTAACCCAATCCTGGACCTAATTTAACAAATGAAGAAACAGATCCGACAATTCGAGACATATGATAACCAGTGTAGATGAGTGGTCCTCTAACTTTTTGGTGTGTGCTCCATCAGTAACATATTTTGGGCATGTACCTCTACCCCCACTATATGTATTTCAATTATTTTATGTCTTCTGTTTGGACAATAATTTATCTTGTATATTATAAGACATATATATACACACACACATGAGCCAGGATGAGACTAAAAATATTTGTAAAATTCTAATTTTTTCTTCCTGCACCGCAGTGGAACATCCTGGGCAGTCTCTCCATCTGCCCCTACCTTGGTGACAAATGGCACAGACCACCTGAAGCACCAAAGAGGCATATATAACATGTGTGAACGGAATGTCAAACGCAACAGCCATAGTGCACGCTCACTCATGTCCATCTTTTTGTATCCCTTTGGACTATAGCCTGCCAGGTTTCTCTGTCCATGGGATTTTTCAGGCAAGAAAATGGAGTGGGTTGCCATTTTCTCCTCCAGGGGATCTTCCTGACCCAGGGATCGAACCCACATTTCCTGTGTCTCCTGAATTGCAGGCGGATTCTTTACCTGCTGGGCCATCAGGGAAGCCCAGAATATCAAGAAAAGTTTGACTTATGTGGCACCTGAAGCACTGTAGGGCTTAGAGGGGTGAAAACTAAAGAGGAGAGAAAAGCAGAGGGTCCAGCTGAACAGAGACAGACAAAAGGCAAAGAAGAAGAAAATCACAGAATTCTTGGCAATTCATACAGAGGCGCAGTGACACAAAGAGATAAAGAATAGCTTGATGATGGATTGTGAAAGGTCTTGAACATAAATTCAAGGAAGAACAAAGCACATAGGCAATGAAAAACTTGTATTTAGAGTAAGAAGTGTCCTGAAACCAAAAATGTTTACAATAATTAACACCTGGCAATGTCTTACAGGATTAATTCAGGAAAGTACATAAGTCATTGGTAAATTATGCATCAGGACTTAGTTATAACATTTAAGAACCAAACTGAATCTTTAATAAAAACTTAGCTTCACCTAATATTTTTACTTGTCTAAGTTATCTAACTATAGGTATAAAGTTGTTTCTGATCCATCAAAGTGATTTACCTTCAAGATATACCTAACAACTGTCAGCACAGGCCATTTATTTTGCCAATGTTATTTCAGCCAAAATGTCAACTGGTCACATTCTTTCCTCCAAAGTATTAAAACATCAAATAATTGACAGGCTTATTACTATCAACAAGAACTTAAAAAAAAAAAAAAAAACTAAAGTTTAGTAGTTTTGTAGGTTCATCTTAGACAAATCATTGCAGAGCTTTAAAGTCAAGTTTAAGTATCTCTTAAACATCATTATATAGAGTCAAAGTCATACACCCCTAGTGTCTGCTCCTTGGTAGTTTGGTGATAGTTTGCCGTGAGAAAACACTAACGAATTTGTGTATATTTTGTGCATTATTACATGTTAGTACTGAGCTGTCCAAGTGGTGTCACTGAACCTTAGCAGAAACTCATTATTTTCTTTCACTCAGACTGATGTTGATATAAGTTGGCCTACATAAAATTCCCCTTTTTTAAAAAATAAAGAGACCAATGAGATTTGACTTCACTTTCATAATGGAAAACTTCAGCACAATATATAAAATAACAAGAGAATCTTAAGACTTTGCTTGATTTAGACTCTTTATTTTAACCACTGGCATTTTTTCGGTTCTCATTCCTCACTTGTGATAAAATACAGTAATTTCCCTTCGCACATTATTTTGTAATTTAGTTGCTTACGCAATACCATGGAACAGTTTACATGGCTCCTCTGATCCACTCTCTATGTTAATAATAAGCTGGTTTAAGAGAACACATTGAGAAGATAAAGCAAAATATAAGGCTTTATCAAGAAAGTGAAAGAAAAAAAAAACAAAAATATTGATATTTAGATAAAGATTGAGATAGTCTACCAGAATTAAAAATAAAGCTTGCAGTTCCTTTTTTTATTGTTATCACTGCAGTTGTACACATCTTCTATGCAGAATGAAAGGCAAGTGCTGGATGGTCAGGGTATAATAATTCCCTTTTAAAATGGTCTTCTTTGATAACATTCTAGCAACTCTATAAGACTAAATATGGTAAGTGGCATGTGGGTCTCTTCAATAATGTATATGTGTTATATTTATGTTTATAAATATATATTTGTTTATATATTATTTACAGCATGTAAATAAGTATGCTAAATGATGTTGCTTTTGCTGCTAAATTAGACCTTTTTTTTCACAATATTTTTTCTTTTTTGAATTGAGATATAGTTTTATTGACCTATAAAATAGCTGCACATATTCAAAGAGTAAAATTTTATAAACTCTGAATCACATACACATCCTGCAAAACCATTACCACAATTAAGATAGTGAAAATGTCAATAACTCTCAAAGGTTTCCATGTGCCTCTCTGGACTCCTTCCTCTTCCCCTGCCCCTCATTCCTAGGTGACCAGTGATCTGCTGTCAATACATAAAAGTTTCCATTTTCTAGAATTTTACAGAATTGAAATACTACAGTATATACTTTGGGGAGAGGGCAGTAAAGAGAAAGTGTGCCTTGTTTGACTCAGCATAATTATTTTGAGAGCCATGCATGTTGTTGCATGTGCCAATAATTAATTTCTTTTTATTCCTAACAGTATTCTCTTGCACGGATATACTACAGGTTTTTTATCCATTCACATGTTAATGGACATGATTTCCATTTTGGGGCTATTAAAAATAAGGCTGCTATGATATTCATGTATAAGTCACCTTTGTACAGCAATATGCTTTTAATACTTTTGGGTAAAAAGCTAAGTAGAATGGCTGATTGAATAGTAGGTCTATGCTTAACATTTAAGAAACTGCCAGAGAGTAGAGTGGCAGTTACCAGAGGCTGAAGGGTAGGGGAAATGGGGAGATAACTGGTCAAAGGCACAAACTTCCATCTGAAAGGTTAATAAGGTCTAGTGTACTGCATGGCGATTATAGCTAATTATACTATATTATGTACTTGAAAGCTGCTAAGAGAGTAGATACTAAATAGTCTCACCACAAAAAAAAAATTAGTAATTATGTGACAGGATGGAAATGTTCGCTGATGCTAGAGTGGTAATCACTTTGTGGTATATAAATCTATCAAATCAACATGCATACCTTACATTTACACAATGTTCAACATCAATTATATCTCAAAATAAGCTAGAAAACAGAAACTGTCTTCTATGTTCCCACCAGCAGGGCATCAGAGTTCTAGTTCCTCCACATCCTCGCCAGCACGTGGCATGGTCAATCTTTAAAATTTTAGCCATACCAATAGGTATGGTATCTCACTTTTGCTTTCATTTCCATTTCCCTAATAACTGATGATGTTTAGCTTCTTTTCATGTTCTTATTCATCATCCATATAACTTCTTTGGTAAAATAAAATCTGTTCAAAGCTTTTGTCTCATTACCCGCTGGGTGGTTTGTTTTCTTGAGTTCTTTATACATTCTGAGTATATACAAGTCCTTTATCACACATAGGTTCTGAAAATATTACCTCCTACTCAGTGGCTTATCTTTCCATTTTCTTTTGAAAAGCAACTTTTTTACTTTGATGAAGCCCAATTTATCAATTTGTTCTTTTATGGATTATACATTTGTAATTGTGTATAAGAACCTTTGCCTAACCAAGATAAAGGTTTGCTATCATATCCTTTAGGAATTTAACAGTTTTAGGTTTTACATGTAAGTCTATGATCCATTTTGAGTTAATATTTTATATGGTATGATATGAATCATTCTTTAATATGGATATCCAACTGGTTTAGCACCATCATTTTAAAAGAATGGTCTCTCTCCAATTAATTGCCTTTACACTTTTGTCAAAATTCAGTTGTTCAATCATGTGTGGATCAAGTCCATTTGTTTATTTCTCTGTCTTAATGACAATACCACATTGTCTTATTTGTTCTAGGTTTATAAATCTTGACGTCAGGTAATGTTAGTCCTCGAACCTTATCTTCTTTTCCAAAGTTGTTCTTTAAGACATTTTTTTTTTTTTTGGTGTAAGATGCTTCAGTGATAAATATGAAATACTGGAATTTCTGTCTATAACCACATGAACAGCAGACCTATTTCTTTCTTTAAAAGATAAAACCATCAGTGCTAAAACCCAAGCAATAAATCTTCAAAGAAGACAAAGTATAGTCTCCTACTGACTTCAGTAGGATTTATTTTAAAGTCTCTAGTATATATTTAGCATTGCTCAGATACCGTAATTCAGCTCTTTATTTGATAATTTACTCAATTTAGGCAAACAGCCACAATTTTTAACTGATAACCTGTGGTTAACAGAATATACATATTTTATATCTATTATTTGCTCCTAAGTCCATGAGAATCCAGTCAAAAGAAATAGCAGACTGTATTTCTATCACACTAATATCCACTTGAGAAGGAAACAACACACATACAACAAAAACAAGGAAATCTTTAACAAAGCAACTACATACAACTGAGCAGGAGCTTGGTTGAAAAGTACTGTGGAAAAAACAGGGCCAGATGGGATTGTTAGGAAGACTCCATAAAGGAAATTATAAGTCAGAGCTTGAAAGAAATACTGGTGAGATTAGTATAAGTGAGATCAGTTGATAGGAAAAGGCATAAAGTTATTTAAGAAAGATTATCCTACAGCACCAGGTAGGAGAGACTAAAAGGGAGAATGACTAATGTTAGGGAGCTCAGTGAGAAGACTATTGCTGTAATCCAACCATGTGGTGTTGGGGACCCAGATCAGAGTGGTGGCTATTGAAATAAATGCCTTGAGATAAACAATCTGAAACTTTGAATAGCTAAGTATTTTAGCTATTCTAAATGTCCAAATCTAATCAAAGTCTAATACTATATTTTAACTGTACTTAAATAGTTCCCTTGGACTGCAAGGAGATCCAACCAGTCCATTCTGAAGGGATCAGCCATGGGATTTCTTTGGAGGGAATGATGCTGAAGCTGAAACTCCAGTACTTTGGCCACCTCATGTGAAGAGTTGACTCATTGGAAAAGACTCTGATGCTGGGAGGGATTGGGGGCAGGAGGAGAAGGGGACGACAGAGGATGAGATGGCTGGATGGCATCACTGACTCGATGGATGTGAGTCTGAGTGAACCCCGGAGTTGGTGATGGACAGGGAGGCCTGGCATGCTGCGATTCATGGGGTTGCAAAGAGTCGGACACAATTGAGCGACTGAACTGAACTGAACTGAAATAGTTTAGAACTGTATACAAATCACAAATGCATTTCGTTTTTAACAATTTACTTTTGTGGAGCAAAAACAACTCTCCACACTCATCTTGAATGGCAGTGAGGCCTCAGGGCTGCAAAGTTGTTTACAGTGAACTCTGAGGGGCTGCCATTGCCAAGTCCGCCCACATTGTAGCTTCATGTTTATAAAACAGCAAGTTAGTAAAGTACGTTTTTCTTCTTTCTTCTTCAGCAAAATGAGTAGACTGGCTTTTAGCATATGGAAGCATTTTAATATTGCAAGTTCCGGGACAGAGGAGGGTAGATAATTTGCAAATGCCATAAAATGAAATGTGTACTTTCAAATGAGGCTGATTAGGCAAGGTTTCATGTGGCAAAAGTTGTATTCATAAGTCTTCTTTCTTAGCAAGAAGTGAATGTTCAATTTGTATAAAATGCAGCAGAGTGATCAACGAAGACAGAAACTAAGCAAAAACCATGAGATTTAAGGACAACATTGGTGATCTTCTCAAAAGCACTTCTGAGTGTTGAGAACTGAAATTCAAATAAAAATTTAATTTTTATTTAAATCTCTTTTGAGGCTTCCCTGGTGACTCAGACAGTAAAGGATCTACCTGCAACGCAGGACATCCGGGTTCTCTGGGTTGGGAAGATCCCCTGGAGAAGAAAATGGCTACCCACTCCAGTATTCTTGTCTGGAGAATTTCGTGGAAAGAGGAGCCTGGCAGGCTACAGTCCATGGGGCTGCAAAGAGTCAAACACGACTGAGTGACTAACACTTCCTTTTAGAAACATTCAAGTGGTGACAACAGGAACAAGGCAGAGGAGGGCAGTGTTTGGAAAGGGCAGGGAGTCCACTGAAGATAACAATCATATCTCTTCCTGACAGTCTTCTTGTGTGTCTCTGCCTCTCCCTCACTCTCTGTCTCCCACTTCTTTATTTTTTACCTTTAAGTATGTGCACACTCAGTGGCTCACCCACCAGGCTCCCCTGTCCATGGAATTATATCAGCAAGAAGTAGGTTGCCATTTCCTCCTCCAGGGGATCTTCCCAACCCAGGGGTCGAACCCAGGCTTCTTGCATTGGCAGGTGGATTCTTTATCAATGAGCCACCTGGGAAGCCCACTTTTAAGCACAGCTGAAGGTAGTGTAGCAGATGGTGGCTCAGATGGTAAAGCGTCTGTCTACAATGCGGGAGACCCAGGTTCGATCCCTGGGTCGGGAAGATCCCCTGGAGAAGGAAATGGCAACCCACTCCAGTACTATTGCCTGGAAAATCCCATGGACAGAGGAGCCTGGTAGGCTACAGTCCATGGGGTCGCAAAGAGTCGGACACGACTGAGCGACTTCACTTTTCCATATGTGAAGAAGTATGGGATAAGAACAGAAGAAAACTAAAAGAGGTAATAATCAGAGCTAGCATCACTGGATTGGCATGTATGAGCAGGCCCTAAGACGTGCAGGGAAACTAGAGGCAGGAATGCAGAGGCAGGATGTATGAATCAAGGTGATCTGGGTAGTAACCAGGTAAATTCACAACTGATACTCTTTATCTTCTCCAGGAAACACAGCCAAAAGTCATTAGCTATACAGATAAAAGGCCAGAATCAAAAGCTTTAACCTTTTCAACTTCCTTTATTTCTCTAATTCAAATATTCCTGTGCTAAAGACAGGAATCTTGGCTGAAACACCTACATGAACAAATAAAAAGGAAAAAAAAAAAGTTTTTATATAAACATCAGTAATTTAGCCACAGTGAAACCAAAACTGTGCAAATAATAAACTAAATCATAGTTCTGATACTATAAATAATCCTAAAATACAAACCTAAAAAGAATTTGAGATGGCTGCAATGAAAATTTTAACGTTCTTTTTATATTCTAACCATGACCAAATACCATACCTATAGCTTTGGGGTAAGTAACAAAGAGGAGGAAAAGGCAATGGCAACCCACTCCAGTACTATTGCCTGGAAAATCCCATGGACAGAGGAGTAGGCTGGTAGGCTGCAGTCCATGACGTCGCTCAGAGTCGGACATGACTGAGTGACTTCATTTTTGCTTTTCACTTTCATGCATTGGAGAAGGAAATGGCAACCCACTCCAGTGTTCTTGCCTGGAGAATCCCAGGGACAGAGGAGCCTGGTGGGCTGCTGTCTATGGCGTCACACAGAGTCGGATACAACTGAAGCGACTTAGCAGCAGCAGCAACAAAGAGGAGATCTAACCAGTCCATTCTAAAGGAGATCAGCCCTGGGTGTTCTTTGGAAGGAATGATGCTAAAGCTGAAACTCCAGTACTTTGGCCACCTCATGTGAAGAGTTGACTCATTGGAAAAGACTCTGATGCTGGGAGGGATTGGGGGCAGGAGGAGAAGGGGACGACAGAGGATGAGATGGCTGGATAGCATCACCGACTCAATGGACATGAGTTTGAGTGAACCCCAGGAGTTGGTGATGGACAGGGAGGCCTGGCATGCTGCAATTCATGGGGTCGCAAAGAGTCGGACACGACTGAGCGACTGAACTGAACTGAACAAAGAGGAACAGAAAGGGAGAGAAAGAAGGAAATAAAAAAAATAAAGGCATACAAGGGAATATTAAGAGAATCCTATCTTAGCAAAACCACAAAACTAAACTTAAAGCTACCAAAAGAACTGGAGTTTTACTTCCCACTGGCTCTCAGGCCTCATTCTCCAGGGCTAGTGCAAAATTATACCGAGGATTAAGGAACACAATTAGCCCCAATGATGTTTTCAAGCTATACGTGTTCTTATATTTTGATTACTATTATTATCTAACTTTAACTTTTTTAGAAGAATGAGAAGATGCTGACATAAAATTTCAATTATTACCCTTTCTTTGTGAATCAAACTCAGGAAACTTTCAAGAGAAAGAAGATAAAAGTAAATTCCTTGATTCATCTATGCCAAGGGGCTTGGCCAGGCAGATAGCTGAAGCAGGGATCAGAGGCCTTGAACTGCTTGCTACTGAATACCTGTTTTGCTCCAGGCAACTGTGAAACTTTTGCTTTGATAGTTCAAGGCTAAAAGCCAGTTTTGATTGTTGGCCAGAGGGAACATTTTTCAAATTAATCACTTCATACATCAATGCTTCATGAAAATGATGAAATGTAGTTCCAAACAGTCCTGAAGTCCCAGCTCATCCTCACTTATGGCTCTGGGAGTTAAGATTCAGTCAGCAGCATTTTCACAGGTGACCCTAATTCTCAATCAAGCAACATGTGAGTCAGACACGACTGAAGTGACTATGCATGTATGCACATTACAGACTCAGTACACTAGAGATACAAGCAGTGAAAGAATTTTGCTCTCAGATAATTGGGATCTTAGTTAGGAAGAGAAATTAACTCAAACTAAAGATAAAGAACTATACTGTTTGGTGGGTTTGTGTGTGAGTGTGTGACTGAAAGTCACTCAGTCGTATCAAACTCTTTGCGACCCCATGGACTGTAGCCTGCCAGGCTCCTCTGTCCATGGAATTCTCCAGGCCAGAGCATTACTTAACAGAAAATTTAAATATTAAAAACTAGAATGGGCCAGAAAAAGTCCAAAGTGACTACTGAAAAAGTGGAAGGAATATAATTAGAGAGAGAATAAAATTTGGCAGAAAATCAGTAATAAAGGCAATAAAAAAACAAAATCAAACACAGTATTAGGGATGGAGCTGGGGGTTTATATGGTATAAACAACCAGTTTAACTAAAGAAGGTATTTGTCAAAGCAACTGACAAGGGATTAGTCTTCAAAATATATACATAGCTCATGCAGCTTAATATCAAAATAACAAACAACCCAATCAAAAAATGGGCAGAAAACCTAAATAGACATTTCTCCAAAGAAGACATGCAGATGGCCAACAAACATATGAAAAGATGCTCAACATCACTAATTATTAGAGAAATGCAAATCAAAACTACAATAAGGTATCACCTGACACCCATCAGAACGGCCATCATCAAAAAAAATCTACCAACAGTAAACGCTGGAGAGGGTGTGGAGAAAAGGAAACCCTCTTACACTGTTGGTAGGAATGTACACTGATACAGCCACTATGGAGAACAATATGGAGGTTCCCTAAAAAACGAAAACTAGAACTACCATAGACCAGCAACCCCACTCCTGGTCATGTACCAGCAGAAAACTATAAATCAAAAAGATACATGCACCCCAATGTTCATAGCAGCCCTATTTCAATAGCCAGGACATGGAAGCAACCTAACTGTCCATCAACAGCAGAACAGATAAAGAAGATGTGGTGCATATAAACAACAGAATATTACTCAGCCATTCAAAGGAACAAAATTTGCAAAGACATGGATAGATCTAGAGACTGTCATACAGAGTGAAGTCAGAAAAGGAAAACCAAGTATCAGATAATATGGCTTACTTGTGGAATCTAGAAAAATGACACGGATGCACCTATTTGTAAAGCAGAAAGAGAGACACAGATGTAGAGAGCAGATGTATGGATACAGGGTCAGGGGGAGGAACTGGGAGATTGGGACTGACATATACAATACTCTGCATAAAATAGGTAACTAGTGAGAACCTACTGTCTAATGGAACTAATGAGAACTCTACTCAATGCTCTGTGGAAACCTAAATGGAAATTCCCAATAAAGGGGATGTATGCATATGCATAGCTGATTCACTTTGTTGTACAACAGAAACTAACACAGGATTATAAAGCAACCATATTCCAATAAAAATAAATAAGTAGATAAAGTAGGTGTTTGTTGAGAAAAATGGTTAAATAGGGTGAGGCTCCTATATGGAATACTTTGAATGCCAAGACCAATACAAACTTAAAGTTAGTCCAATGAGAGTCACAATTGGTTACGGACCAGAGAAGCAGCATCATGAAATTCTTCACAAATGCTGGTTTAACAGCAACACGGGGATAAAGACTGAAAGCCAGTAAAGAAGTAGGTGGAGTTATCTAGGTGTGAAATGATGAGAACATCAACTAGAATAACAGCATCCATTTATGAAACATTCAACAATATTTGTTGAATGTCTGAATATTTATTATGTGCCTGTGTTATTACTGGTTCACAGAAACAGTCAGACAATGAACGTTCATTGCTTTAAGCCACTAAATTTTAGGATGATTTGTCACAGCAATAGATAACTAATCTAGAAATGAAGCCAGCAAAAGGGGCACCAACTAAGGTTAGAAAGGCAGGAGGAAAATCAAAAAATATACTGCCATTGAAAACCAAGGGGGTGGTAAGAGTTTCAAGTAGTAAATATGTGGGTAGGGTCAGAAATAAAAGAATATAGGATGATGAAAAAATTTTTTAAATGTTACTGAACTTGGTATAGTTCACAACTAATTAAAAGCAGATAATATGCAAGAAAATGCTCAGAATAAAAGGCAATCAAATTGTTAGTTTCTTCCTTATGAAGAGAATGACAGGAAAGTAGTACAGGCAGCCGAAAGACACCACAAACTTAATCTATATTCCTAAATCTATGGTCAACTAGTAACTGATGCCTCTCATATAAAGTAGTATGTTTTGGAATACACTTCCATTTTGATCTAAATCCTAACTTTAGTCCTATACTTTGACCTAACAAAATATAAGCTTTGAAGTTATTCAAACCTCTATCACATTACCTACCATTTGGTGCCATAAAGTATTATGTATTTTTTTGGCCATGCCAAGTGGCTTAGTTTCCCAAGCAGGGATTGAAGCCATGCCCATGCATTAAAAGCATGGAGTCCTAACCACTGGACAGCCAGGGAATTCCCTATAAATTATTATTTACATGTTTGCCATCCTTTCTACACGTAAATTCCTCCAAAGTAGGGACCTATAGTTTAGTGATCTGTGAAGTCTCAGTACCTAAAACAACATCTAACCTATAACCGATGTTCAGTTGCTAACTGAAAATTACTAGATACAGTAGAAAGATGTCTTTCCAAACATATTCATATATCATTTCTGAAGAATTAAGATTTTTCTTCCATTTTTGTCTCTGTTGGACAGTATCTCTTCACAGTAATCCCATCTGCCCACTTCAGACAACTAGTTGAGATCTCTCTATCATGTATGTTCTCTTCTGCATCTATATATTCTGCAGATTTCACCTCTAATAATAAAGACATTTAAGTGTCCTCTTACTGTCAAAGTTAATAATACTCTATGATCTAAACTGAGTATTTTGCTCAGAAGATGAATCCCCTGAGAATAAAATAAGAATAATCATAAAAGACAGAAAGTGAGTGAAGGACAAGTTGATATTGTTAGACACCATTCATGTAAGTGCTTCCTGTGTCTGTTTTTGCATAAGCCACTTGGGTTTCGATTTCTATAAATTCTGAAGAATTTACAAATTCTTCATTTCTGTAAAGTCAATTGCATTTCAGACTCAATCCTAACTCAACTCTAACTGAAATCTCCCTCTCAATTATTCTGAACAGCAATAATTCCATATTCTTTCCTGTCCTTTCTTCCAAGACCATTCCAAATGTTGGTTTAGAATGTCAAAATATTTATTAGGTATTTCAAAAACCTAAAATTCCATATTCCCTTGCCTTCAAATTGATAACTGCCTAAAAGATGTAATTAAGAGGCTATTGTTAGGAGAAACTTTAGAAGCATAAGAAATTTTTTAAAAAATGAGGTGAACTTATTAAAAAGTTAACATTTAAACATTATATGCTTACTATTAATTCTTAAGTCAATTTAAGAAACAAACCAACTGTATTTTTAATTTTTTAAAATGGTCCTGATAACACAAAATTAATCTGTAAGTTTGCCCCTTACAATAGAAATAGGCTACTACTAATCTTAAGGAGTCTTAATCAGGACAAATTCTTACACTGAAATTGTTTGTGGGCAATCACGCAGAACAGCTGCCTCCCAGGATGACTAAAATAACACAAATTAGATGTAATTGAGTTAAAGGACCACACCAGGTTTGTAATTCAATTTGTCCTATGTGGTTTGGGTTTGGGTTTTTTTTCCCCTCTAGCAAACCACAGTTTGAAAACTTCATCAAATGGGAAGTACAAAGAAATAGGAATATATAATGCAAATATTTAGCATGAACAATTTACATAAAATCTTCTTTAACAGTTTAGACAAAGTTTTTTTTTTTTTTTAAAGTCAATGCAACAGACTTCAGCTTTCTTTGAAGGTCCTATTCACTAAAACTTCTTACTGCCAATTTCTCACTCTATCATAATTTATCCAAGTTATAAAGTGAGTTTTGTTTTGATCTAGTTTCCTAACTTTGCACACTATTTACCTGGAACCACAGAGTAAATCCCAGGTTAGATTTAAGTCCACTTACAGAGTTCAAAATCTCAGGTCATTACTGAGAGTCAAGGGTACAGCAAGAATTTTTACCTCAGTGGACATTTCAGCAGTCTCAGATATGGTTGATTATACACTGCTGATAGATGTGGCTAATTACATTGTCATCACTATGTTGATAAGTTTTGATTTCTATGGGTCTAGCTAGCATAAACCTGTCCCTAGAAGAGTATTTCACAAAATGTCTTGAAACTAACCTCAAACCCTGGTTTTAGATCTACTCAATCAAAGCAATTTGATCACTGAGGGATTTTTAAGAAAAAGAGAATGAGAAATCTACTGTTGCCTCTCACCACACCCTTTCCATTAGAAGTCATGGATTTGAAACAAAATTTCAAGGTAACGAATTTTCCAAATAAGTAGGTTGCACAATCAGCTCTCAATTCATGCCATGATAATAGTTTCACATAAAACCAAAGGGTCTGATGTAATTAATAGGCTTCATTTCATAAAATCCTATTTAACAAGATTTTCTTAATTATAGTTTAAGCAGAACACAGCAACAGAAGTGTGTATCTATTTGATAACCAATCAGAAAACAAATTTCCCTTTTGAGATTGATTACCTATGAAGTATCTGGACTCTTGCTTGTACTACAAAGCCATTTTGCCTAGAGAAGAGAACATATGAAAATTTTATTGCAACAAACTCTTGCCTCTACAGCTTTTTACTGTGGCAGATACAGACATGAAAGGCACCTGGCCCAATAATTCTTCCTTGCATAACACTCCAGAACACACAAGTCAACCCCTCTAAAGCTCAGGTTCCTCAGGCTTTCCTAAGACTAAAACCACACCCAAGGGGCTTAAGCTTCTTAGGTTGTTCAGACAGTAAAGTTATCAACCACGTCAAATGAAGAGTTTTGGGAAATAATTTTTTAACAATATTGGTATCAGGAATACACATTTCTTCTAAACTAAGAAGAGTTAGCTATTTAGTCTTCTGCCTTCTATCTCACATCACCTGAAGTATACTATAAATCTTCCCAAACAGAGAAGTACTAACTGGCTAATTATAAGGCTCTCATGGATAAACCAGATGCTGGTTAAGACTATTGCGAGCTAGAACATGCAGAAGGCACTCAAACTATCTTGGGAGCCTAATCTTCACCGTTATGCCAAAAAAAAAAAGGGGGGGGTTCCATCTTAAATGTAGAACAATGTGTGAATATGCAATGCTATCTTCTATCTTAAATCCACTCACAGTGAAAGTCATTTCCACAAATTTAAAAGGTTTACCTCCACTGAATTAAATAGACCTTAAATTATATAGCTATGATCATTTTATAGATGGAGATATGTTAAGATTATATTATAGGGGGCGGAGGAGGGAAAAATTAGGAGTTTGGGATCAGCAGATACAAACTGCTATATACAAAATAGATAAACAAGCACAGATATTCAATATCTGTGATAACCCACAATGGGAAAGAACTTGAAAAGGAATATATATGTATAACAATCACTTTACGATATACCAGAAACTAACATAGCATTGTAAATCAATTATACATCAATAAAAATTTTTTTTTAAGTTAGAAAAAATTTTAAAAGATTATACCGTAGTTATCAACTCTTTCCACCAAGGCAGGATGACCACAGTTGCATAACATATAACACACAACAGTCACACAGATTGTCCAAGAGATAGTCTGGAATACATCAAATACTGGTCTTTCCTGGTGGTTCAGTGGTAAAAAATCTGACCATCAACCTAGGGGTCACGGGTTTAATCCCTGGGTCGAGAAGATCCCCTGGAGAGGGAAATGACAAACCACTCCAGTATTTTTACCTGGGAAATTCCGTGGACAGAGAAGCCTGTCAGTTCAGTTCAGTTCAGTTGCTCAGTCGTGTCCGACTCTTTGGGACCCCATGAATTGCAGCACGCCAGGCCTCCCTGTCCATCACCAACTCCCGGAGTTCACCCAAACTCATGTCCATCGAGTCGGTGATGCCATCCAGCCATCTCATCCTCTGTCATCCCCTTTTCCTCCTGCCCTCAATCCCTCCTGGCATCAGGGTCTTTTCCAATGAGTCAACTCTTCGCATGAGGTGGCCAAAGTACTGGAGTTTCAGCTTCAACATCAGTCCTTCCAATGAACACCCAGGACTGATCTGCTTTAGGATGGACTGGTTGGATCTCCTTGCAGTCCAAGGGACTCTCAAGAGTCTTCTCCAACACCACAGTTCAAAAGCATCAATTCTTCGGCGCTCAGCTTTCTTCACAGTCCAACTCTCACATCCATACATGACCACTGGAAAAACCATAGCCTTGACTAGATGGACCTTTGTTGGCAAAGTAATGTCTCTGCTTTTGAATATGCTGTCTAGGTTGGTCATAACTTTCCTTCCAAGGAGTAAGCGTCTTTTAATTTCATGGTTGCAGTCACCATCTGCAGTGATTTTGGAGCCCCAAAAAATAAAGTCTGACACTGTTTCCACTGTTTCCCCATCTATTTCCCATGAAGTGATGGGACCAGATGCCATGATCTTAGTTTTCTGAATGTCGAAAAAAGCTGTCAGGCTACAGCAAAAGTGTTGCAAAAGAGTCGTACACGACTTAGTGACTAAACACCAACATTAAGGACTATGTATTCTTCAAGACTCACCTCAGACCCTATTTATTATAGTTCATTTTCCTCTCTCCATTTTCCAAGTTTTCTCTAATGTTTATTTTTAAGTACAAAACCACAGTTCAGTATAAGTTTGCAGACAAAGAAAGAAAAAGCAACAAATATAAAGCATGTCAACAGTATCCTAATTGTGCTTCTTGGTTACTTGACTGATTTGAATTCTAAAGCTCAAGAAGAATCAAATAATCTTTTTTTTTTTTAACCTGCAAATCCATATTCCAAAACCAACACCACTATGTCTACAAACAGAAGAAAAAACATGTTCTAGTGGCATAAGTATAGCAAACTTGAATTTGGAACTAACTAGACATCAGCTACCTTTTTAAATGCATATGAAACTGCTGAATAAGGAAACAAACTCTTTCTTATGTTATTAGTTCAAAATGTCAGCTGAGACGGGTCTGAAACATTCCAGAGTAGTTTACCTACTGAGTTATAAACATTACCATTTCATTTCAGCATAAGTTACATGTAGAACAAGTTTCATATGTGTTTATAAATACTCTGATTGTGAAATATATACTTTAAAAATTGTAATCTTAATTTTTCACATAACAGAATCGTCTCCAGATGCAGAAACTACACAACCAAACACCACTGGACTTCACACGATCAAGTGTCAGCTCTGTTCACCAGTCAGACCTGAAGCTTCGAGAGAATTCTCACACCCTCTGGGGTGACAAAAATTTGGAAAGAAGTACAATGAGAAAAGTATGCATTTCTTTACACTCTTCCTCAAATATATATCTCCTTTCGACTGCAATTGCTTTTTTTCTTTAAAGAGGAAGCTTACTGGTGTTTGCATCAACTGAAAGAGCAACAGATATTTTTCAAGGAGGTTAAGAGTTTTTTTAACAGGTTTTTATCATAAAAAACAACCAATCACAAGAAAGTGAGAAATGGAATTTAGAAACAGAACCTGACATAATAACTCCACAAAAAGGATTAGAATTCAAATAAAGTGGAAAATTTTATATATGACTTTCTATTCCAAGGTTATCTAAAGGACAGAACTCATGGAGAATATTTCAACAAATATATAACCAAAAAAAAAACTAAAACGTGTGTCACTAATTATTTGTCAAAGGCAGTAAATATCTTCAAACGTTAGAGCTGGAGAGAATTGTATAGATCAGATCAGATCCTACAATGTTACAAACCTTACTTTTATATTAGTTTTCAGTATTTTTATTTCTAACATAGAAAACTTTTCCTTAGCCTAATGTTAGAGGAAACTTTGATTGAAACCACTCACCCTGGCCAGGCACCGTGGTAACTATTTGCATGCGTTATTTTACAACAGGAAGTCCTGGCAAGGAACACAAAACAAGCCACCAGCAACCTGAAGAATTCAGGAAAGGTCAAAAGGAGACCCCATGTGTCCTACCACTTCCCAGAATCCTTCTCATTGGCATCCAACTTGGCTGAGCAATGTGTGAGCCACCAGGAAGGACCCTGAGTGACCAAAGACAACCAGGAAACTAACCCCATCACCAGAAAACCAGAGACTGCAAGTCACATGGCAGGGTAGTCCTCCTAGGTTCCCTTACCATCCTGCTCTCTGCCTGGGCACCCCTTCCCAATAAAGTCTCCCAATAATTGTCTCCTCCGACAATTTGTTTCAGAATGTTAGACAAGAGCCCACTCTTGGGCCCTTAACTACAACTTAAACAAACAACTTAAACATTTTATTAGAATAAATTCTCTGAAATAAAACTGTCTACTAAGTATTTAAAAGAATCCTAGAACTCTAAAGAGCTTCCCTAGTGGCTCAGCTGGTAAAGAATCGCCTGCAGTGCAGGAGACCTTGGTTTGATCCCTGGGTTGAGAAGACCCCCTGGAAAAGGAAATGGCTACCCATTCCAGAATTCTGGCCTGGAGAATTCCATGGACTATACAGTCCATGGGGTTGCAAAGAGGTGAACGCAACTGAGCAACTTTCACTTTGGCTTTTCAGAGCTCTAAAAGACCTAAAAAAATCATCAAACCCCCTCAATTCACAGGTTTCAAATTTGTTTCTTGGATTAATTTGGGAATTTAAATTAAGTACTAAACAGAAGCAATTGAGGAGGGAGGACTTGAGCATATGGAAAAGGGAAAGCCAGATGTACACATAACACAAAGAGCCCTGGTTACATTTAGTTTCCAGCAACATTTGGGGAAACGCGGTAGGGGAAGGGGAGGGGAGAGGGTGTTAATGTCAGTGATATCCTTTGAACTGCGTCCAACAGTGTTTCTAAGACAGTCTAACTTTTAAGGAAAACATTCCTTCCCCCAGCCAGCAATTGCAAGCTTCTTCCTTATTTAATCGGAGAAGGCGATGGCACCCCACTCCAGTGCTCTTGACTGGCGAATCCCATGGACAGAGGATCTTGGTGGGCTGCAGTCTACGGGTCGCAAAGAGTTGGACACGACTGAGCGACTTCACTTTCACTTCCTTATTTAATTGGCATCAGAATCTATACTTGCTTGCTATAACTGTTTTCTCTTTTACCTTCTAATTGTACATATGAGAATACAGGAAAAGAGGAAAAGTAAAGCTAGTCCTAAAGGTGATACCATGTGGGAGGAACTGAAAAAAAGGTTATAAATCATCATCTGTATGTGATAATATGAAAAGATCTCTCCAATATCAATTGTAGAATCTAAAAAGGAAGTTTGACCAATGCAAGGCAATACATACAATACTGTTTTTGTGGGAAAAGCACACACAAACACCCACATACAAAACACTATGTGTCTTTCATAAACCTATTTATCAACCCCTGCATCTATCTCTAAGTCAACGCATATAAAAAGGCTTGCTTGGAAGGACAGACACCAAACTGAAAATAGTCATCATTTAAAAGCAGAGACATTACTTTGCCAACAAAGGTCTGTCTAGTCAAGACTATGGTTTTTCCTGTGGTCACGTATGGATGTGAGAGTTGGACTGTGAAGAAGGCTGAGTGCCGAAGAATCGATGCTTTTGAACTGTGGTGTTGGAGAAGACTCTTGAGAGTCCCTTGGACTGCAAGGAGATCCAACCAGTCCATTCTGAAGGAGACCAGCCCTGGGATTTCTTTGGAAGGAATGATGCTAAAGCTTAAACTCCAGTACTTTGGCCACCCCATGCGAAGAGTTGACTCATTGGAAAAGACTCTGATGCTGGGAGGGATTGGGGGCGGGAGGAGAAGGGGACGACAGAGGATGAGATGGTTGATGGCATCACTGACTCGATGGACGTGAGTCTGGTTGAACTCCGGGAGTTGGTGATGGACAGGGAGGCCTGGCGTGCTGCGATTCATGGGGTCCCAAAGAGTCGGACACGACTGAGCAACTGAACTGAACTGAACCGAACCAGGCTTGGGCTTGGGGATCATGGCAATCAAGAAAAAGCATTCTGTGAGTAGAGAGCAAGGAACAGTATGATAAAAGTACGAGGAAAGGGTGAACTCAGGAAACCATGAGGAAGCTGGTGGAACAAGAGGTGGAGGGAGACGGAAATGTGGCAGAAAATGAGGCGAGAATAAGCACATTGGGGCCAGACTATGAAACCCTTGCATGACTAGCTAAGGAGTTTAGACTTTATCCCCTTGAAGGCAATGGGGGCCCATCAAAGGTTTTTAAGCCAGAAGATGATATGATTGGATCTGTCTTTAAAGAAAGGTTTGACAGCAGTATGGAGGATGGATTGTAAAACGGAAAGCCTGAAAGCAGACAAGCATCTCTCCTAAGAAGTGAAAGATGAAAAGGGCCTAAACAAGGCCTATGGCTATGAGAATGGAGGAGAGGAAACATATTCAAAAGCAATTCTGGAGACAGAAGAGACAGGACTTGTAGATCGATTGGCTGGGAAACCTAAGAGAACATAAGGACTCAAGATGGACGTGAGGTTTCCAGCTGAGAGGATGGAGAGCTATTAAAGAAGAGACAGAATACAGGAAGGGAGGCGGCTTTAGAGACAGCGTGTGGGAAAACGAGATGGGGATTTGGTGAACTACACACGAAGCTATCAACTTTCAGCAAGCTCCAAAAGGATAAGGATCTTGTTTGCTAACTGTCTCTGTGCTGTTGCACACAATGCAACACCGTGTGTGTTTAATTTAAGTTTGTGAGGATGTGAGGATGGTGCTAATGCTAACCTATCCCAGGATAATTGAGGCTTGACAATATTTAAGATAGCTCTTCAAAGTGCCTGGTGTGGAAAGGAAATATGAGACAAGGTGGTTTGTTTCACTTTCTTGTCAAATTTCGTCTATAGTCGTTTCCAAAATAAATTTCCAATAATAATAGGGCTTTTAACAAGAAGGCCTATTACTAAGAGCAGCCTGCGGCAGACCATAATACCTCTTAGACTTTACATTCTACACATTCCAATAATCAAGTCACCTCACCTTTAATTCTCTTTCTTGTTCAGGAACCTGTAGTACCACTTAAGATTCTAAAACCTGCCACACCCAACAGTCAAACATAATCACAACCAGCTAAACAGTCTGAAAAAACAAAAACAAAAACCAGTGCTGTTTTATTTGGAAAACCTTAAGAAGGGGGATATAGGGGGAAAAAAACACATTTGTTCCGGTTAATGTTGTGCAATGTTTTCTGGGGTTTGCCTCCTAGGCATGCTGAAATCATAACTAAATAAATCAACTCCGGCAACACAAAGAAACAATACTCCCTTCCCCCTTGGACGCCTGAAGGAAGAAGGGCATCTTCTCCATAATGTGCACACACTTTGGAGCCGCTTTGTTTTTAATCCTCTGCCAAGTCAAGTTTTAGTTTTATTTTAATCTCAGCAACCACAGTAAATTCCAAATCTTTGACAAGTAAATGCTTTCTTCCTCACCAAAATCCCACTCACTTTCCTAATTTCTAGAACTTAGGAGTTCGATAAATGCCTGCCCTGCAGATCTTTCTTCACGAGGAAAAAAATAAATACACTATAAATTAAGTGCATTTCCTCACATTTACAAGTTAGTCTACATGTGAAATAGGTTAAGATAAAATTGTATCTCTCCTGCCCATCATTTAAAATATACATATATATATATATTCACATGTACTGTAGAGGAAAGAACAGCATAGAAAGTCAGAAGATCTGGGCTGAAGTCCCATACATTTCACATTAGTTAAGCAACTTTAAATTTGGTTTCTTTATATCTAAAAGTTAGGGGAAATAGATGAGACGGTTTTTAAAGGCTCTTCCCTTTCACCTTAAAATTCTGATTCCTAAGTTTATGGCTATTACTTGATTTTTCTTTTTTTAACACACAGTAAGCAGTCACTCAAAAAAAAAAATCCTAAGAAAAACACTTTTCTGGTAAAATGGAATAAATCTCAGAAATTACCTAATCTGTACAGCTTTGAAACTATATTCCAAGAGTTATAAATTGTTTTATTTATTGGAAAGTTTCTACTGTTTAAAGAAAAAGACTGCAAACTACTAACCTAATCCAACTCTGAAATTACAGATGAAGAAACTGAGATCAAGATTGGAAGAAGTGTAACATATCCATAAAACACTGTGAGCTGTTAAATATCATGGCGAGAGGAAAAGGGTCATAATAAAATTTTTTTAAAGGAGGATCAGCTCAGTTCAGTCGCTCAGTCCTGTCCGACTCTTTGCAACCCCATGGACTGCAGCATGCCAGGCTTCCCTGTCCATCACCAACTCCCGGAGCTTGCTCAAATTCACGTCCATCGAGTCGGTGATGTTATCCAACCATCTCATCCTCTGTCATCCCCTTCTCTTCCTGCCTTCAATCTTTCCCAGTTAGTTCCAATCAGTCACTTCTTGGCCTAAGTATTGTAGTTTCAGCTTTAGCATCAGTCCTTCCAATGAACATTCAGGACTGATCTCCTTTAGGATGGACTGGTTTGATCTCCTTGCAGTCCAAGGGACTCTCAAGAGTCTTCTCCAACACCACAGTTCAAAAACATCAATTCTTCAGTTCTCAGCTTTCTTTATGGTCCACCTCTCACATCCATACATGACTACTGGAAAAACCATAGCTTTGACTAGACAGACCTTTGTTGGCAAAGTAAATGAGGATAGTAAATTCTATATCTGAGAAACTATATATAAATATAAATCCATTTTTCAGGATAATAGATTCATTGTATCATTTTCACTAAATAGTCTATCAATATTCACATAATACAAAATAAACAATGAAAAATTCAACAAATGATCCAAAATCTCACCATTGAGAAATATTCAGTATTAAGATTTAGTGAATATCACTCCAGACAGCTACTCGCATATACAGATAGAAGTATAAACAAAAATAAATTTATAATTTCTAGGATGAGTATACTCAGTTGTAAAAATAAGTGTATACTTACTTCTAAAAAATAAGAGTATACTCACTTTTAAAAATAATAAAAATGTATCAATGCTAATTTTACTTGAAAGTAACAGAAGTTAAAACGAAACTGAAGCAATTTTAAACCTTAGATAATTGCTTCTTCACTCAAAAAATATTAATTATAAAAATCCATGTTTAAGAAAAATTATAAAAAGTCAGAGAGATTAATATTACTTTAAAACTACTTTAAATTTTAGACTATATTGACTGAATTGTTGCTATGAAAGATAAAGAGATTAATAATTTCCATTTCCCTTCCACCCACCTCCCAATATTTGTTTTACTTTGCTACGGTGTATAATTTTCACATCCTGTTACCACAGTTTCTAAATCTGAGACATATATAAATGTTTTTAATATTCAAAACCAGTTTTGTTTTGATTCATCTCTTGGTTGGCTAAATTTTAACAAGTTTTCCAGGGATCTCACAGATACTGTATTCTCAGGGTTCTTTCACATTTGAGGATTACATGCCTGCTACCTTAATTCTTTAATAACTTGTCTAGATACAATATTCTTGGTCATATTTCCCTGTATCTGAACTTTGTTGACACAGCTTCTGTAGTATTACACTTTGTTGTGGAGAAGTCTCAGACCACTCATCTTCTCCCTTGCAGATGACTTTTGCTTTTGTGTGATGACTGAAGAAGTCTCTCTTCAGACACAACCAGGATATGAGTTGATACTGATTCTCCTTTACCAATTTCAGTATTTGGTGTGTATGTTTAACCTGCAGATTCAGCTCTTCATTTCAGTTAAGTTTCGCTGTTTCAATTCTCTGAATACCTTTTTAGTTCCATTTGTTTGACTCCTCTTCCTCACAGACACCAGTAATCTTTTCCTTGACTCGCCTTGTGTCGTTATCTTTCACTGTTAACCAATATGCTTTCATCTTTACCCCTGTTTCCACAGTGATTGTGTCAAGCTTTTGCTCCAACCCATTAAATTTTCAGCCATCTCTATTCTATTCCTTATTGGTTCTCCACCACTTACTAGTTTTTTAATGGTGTTGTTCTAGTCCATAATTTGTTCCCATAGCTCTACAATCTCACTTTTCATCAATATGAGTGTATTTTAAAGTGTATTATTTTAATTATGTATATTGTGTTTGATTTATGTGTATGTACATGTACTATAAAGTCCAAAAGGCTAACAACAGAGTTTTACTAGCTTTCTGCTGTAGTCAGTGACTTTTTTCTTTTTGCCTACCCAAACTTCCTAAATTTTTTTGAATACTGTTACTCGGACACAGATACTGATAGGCACTAACACATATAGAGCTTACATAACTAATTTAAGCTAGCTCTAAGTTTTAAGTATCCAGCTAAGCACTAACCATCTTTATGTCAATGATCCGAAATACATAACTTTCCAAGAATAAAGTTCTTCCTCAAGCTATGAGTAGTAGTAGTAAGTAGCTTTGAAAAAATAGCAAAGTAAGCCGTGTTGCTATTCTAATCACCAGCACCCCATCTGTCTGAGACAGAGATACAGAGCATGTGTGAAAGAAAACTTCTCCTTTTTTCCTGACTGATCTCGTTCTTCTGTTTCAGAGGTTAAGGAAATAAGGACCTTAGAGAATTTCTCTTATCAAACTGTATCTGAATAAAGAAATTCCTTTTAAATTCTGGGAAATTGTTGATTAATATGTCCAGGCACCATCCAGTGTTCTCAAAAATATATTTCTCTTAAATATATTTCCTCTTAGGTATATTGTGTATATATTGATAAACCTATACTCTGATGCGTTCAAATTACTAAAATCCCTGAGACAGGGTCCTGAAACAAAAGCCAAGATATAGGTTCCTCTGAAATGTTGCACTGAAGAAAATAAGAACCTTCACTGATAACTAACAAAACAAATGTGATTTATGGACGTGAGTTTGAGTGAACTCCAGGAGTTGGTGATGGACAGGGAGGCCTGGCGTGCTGTGATTCATGGGGTCGCAAAGAGTCGGACACGACTGAGCAACTGAACTGAACTGAATATTGATTCCCCTTATAATAAGATTTGTTATGTTACACATACAGACCTCAATAAAATATAGAAAAAAAAAATAAAAATGAAGAATCTAGAAATCATATAAAAGAAATGTCACTTATAATAGGTTAATACAAAAAAGGTTACATAAAAAACTGACTATAACAAAAGTTGTAACAAGTAACCCCTAAAAGTTCTCTGAAATTCAATAGAAAAACTCATGATAAATCTAGAGAAAGAGCAGAAAAGGCAAGGTAAAGGAGAAAAGAGAGTTTTTAAGGAAATGTTTAAAGGTACCTTAAGAGTCTAGGATGTTTCTTTTTAGTGTTTGGAATATTCTAACAAAACTAAACTTAATAATTGTGTCCACACAATGACTTTAGATACCCAGATTTATAATTTAGTGATGCCAGTTTTAAAAGATGGATAATCTAAAGGAGGATACAGTAGTAAAATTTGTTTTTACTAAAACAAAGAGTTGGAAGATCTTCAAAAAATACTGAGTTCTTACTTGGCTCCAGCTCCATTTGATCAAACTTACATTGAACCCCCAACACTATTCCAGAAGCCCATGCCCAGAAAGAATAGGGATGGAAATAAAGAGGATTTTTTTTCCCCCACTTAGCTTTTATCTGAATTTTCTGTTTACTGTATTCAGCCTTGATTTCAGACCAAGTTTATTTGACAAGCACTGGTGGTAAAACTAGACACCAAATTTTTCCTTCATGAAAACCAACGTGGGTGGCTTCTCTGTATTTTTCATTTTTTTACAAGAGGGTGCCTCTTTTTGGTGGTGTAAGACCTCATATAGCTGCAAGAGACACTGGGCTGCCCGGCCTGAGTAGGCATTCAACAGTTAATTTCATCTCTGTGTTCTACTGGAGTCATTGTTACCAGAAGATGTGGCCAATCTGAAGACAGGAAAGAAAAGAAATACATAAAGAAAATTATCCTCATCAAACAAAAATAAAGCTCCATGTACAGAGCTATATGCTAAGCATTATGCAAAGCAAATAGACATCATCCCTGCCTTCCAGAAGCCTCCACCCTAGCGCAGATGATGTCGACACAGACATATAAACAGACTTTCACAACGCAGAACAGAGACATGATGGCTGCCAAGGCAGAAATAAATCAACAACGACTAAATATTTACAAAATGTGAGAGATTTATTATGTGTAATGTATTTTGTATAATACATGGAATAATCTCTAGAATTGGTGAGTAAAGATACAATTCATTGTGTCCTGACTTTAATCCATCTCTGACTCCTTATGTTTCAATCTTACAGTTTTACAGTGACTACTTATTGCCCTATAAAAATAAAATAATAGCATTTAAATTTCTGCCAGGTGGAATATACTGTAAGTGCACAGACATGACGATAGAACAAAGAAAATTCTATTATGATTCTAATGAAATGAATCACTATAGCAGTTCAGTTTTTAGATACCTTATCAAAAATATTCTCACATAAATACATTTCATGATACAAAGACATGACCTTTTGAAATGGTTGATCTGAACTTTTGATGAGAGACAGGGAATCTGAGTATTATAAATGGCACTGACATTCCCCATCAAATATCACCTGTCCTATTTCTCTGCAGCTTGTTCTGGCCATCTTTCTCTCTTTCTTTCTTCTTTTCTCCAATTTCTTTTTACCTCTTGTCTTCCTGTAACTGCAGGATCTACAAAGGTAAGATAGGTATAAGAAGCTCCCCAAACAGTGGGAGAGACCCAGGGACTTTTTTTTTCTTTTCAGAAAAGGAAGGAGCCTGTTTTTTCAGTTCAGTTCAGTCACTCAGTCGTGTACAACTTTGCAGCCTCATGGACTGCAGCATGCCAGGCTTCCCTGTCCATCACCAATTCCCAGAGCCTATTTAAACTCATGTCCATGGAGTTGGTGATGCCACCCAACCATCTTATCCTCTGTCATCCCCTTCTCCTCCCGCTTTCAATCTTTCCCAGAATCAGGCTCTTTTCCAATGAGTTAGTTCTTTGCATCAGGTGGCCAAAGTACTGGAGTTTCAGCTATAGCATCAGTCCTTCCAATGATTCAAGACTGATTTCCTTTAGGATGGACTGGTTGGATTCCTTGCAGTCCAAGGGACACTCAAGAGTCTTCTCCAACACCACCGTTCGAAAGCATCAATTCTTTGGTGCTCAGCTTTCTTCACAGAAAGCTCAGAAGCACAGAGCTTCACAACTCTCACATCCATACATGACCACTGGAAAAACCATAGCCTTGACTAGTCGGACCTTTGTTGGCAAAGTAATGTCTCTGCTTTTTAATATGCTGTCTAGGTTGGTCATAACTTTTCTTCCAAGGAGCAAGCGTCTTTTAATTTCATGGCTGCAGTCACCATCTGCAGTGATTTTGGAGCCCCAAAAAATATAGGCTGTCACTGTTTCCGTTGTTTCCCCATCTATTTGCCATGAAGTGATGGAACCAGATGCCATGATCTTAGTTTTCTGAATGTTGAGCTTTAAGCCAACTTTTTCCCTCTCCTCTTTCACTTTCATTAAGAGGCTCTTCAGTTCTTCACTTTCTGCCATAAGGGTGGTGTCATCTGAATATCTGAGGTTATTGATATTTCTCCCAGCTATCTTTATTCCAGCTTGTGCTTCATACAGCCCGGCATTTCGTATAATGTACTCTGCATATAAGTTAAATAAGCAGGGTGACAATATACAACTTTGACGTACTCCTTTCCCGATTTGGAACCAGGCTGTTGTTCCATGTCCAGTTCTAACTGTTGCTTCCTGACCTGCATACAGATTTCTCAGGAGGCATGTCAGGTGGTCTGGGATTCCCATCTCTTTCAGAATTTTCCACAGTTTGCTGTGATCCACACAAATGCTTAGGCGTAGTCAATAAAGCAGAAGTAAATATTTTTCTGGAACTCTCTTGCTTTTTCGATGATCCAACAGATGTTGGCAATTTGATCTCTGGTTCCTCTCTGCCTTTTCTAAATCCAGCTTGAACAACTGGAAGTTCACAGTTTATGTACTGTTGAAGCCTGGTTTGGAGAATTTTGAGCATTACTTTACTAGCATAAGAGATGAGTGCAGTTGTATGGTAGTTTGAGTATTCTTTGGCATTGCCTTTCTTTGGGATTGGAATGAAAACTGACCTTTTCCAGTCCTGTGGCCACTGCTGAGCTTTCCAAATTTGGTGGCATATTGAGTGTAGCACATTAACAGAGCATCTTTTAGGATCTGAAATAGCTCAACTGGAATTCCATCACCTCCACTAGCTCTGTTCGTAGTGATGCTTCCTAAGGCCCACTCGACTTCACATTCCAGGATGTCTGGCTCTAGGTGAGTGATCACACCATCGTGATTATCTGGGTCAGGAAGATCTTTTTTGTACAGTTCTTCTGTGTATTCTTGTCACTTCTTCTTAATATCATCTGTTTCTGTTAGGTCCATACCATTTCTGTCCTTTATCGAGCCCATCTTTGCATGAAATGTTCCCTTGGTATCTCTAATTTTCTTGAAGAGATCTCTAGTCTTTCCCATTCTATTGTTTTCCTCTGTTTCTTCGTACTGATCACTAAGGAAGTCTTTCTAATCTCCCCTTGCTATTCTTTGGAACTCTGCATTCAGATGGGTATATCTTTCCTTTTCTCCTTTCCCTTTCACTTCTCTTCTTTTCATAGCCATTTGTAAGGCCTACTCAGACAACCATTTTGCCTTTTTGAATTTCTTTTTCTTGGGGATGGTCTTTATCACTGCCTCCTGTACAATGTCACAAACTTCCATCCATAGTTCTTCAGGCACTCTATCAGATCTAATCCCTTGAATCTATTTCTCACTTCCACTGTATAATCGTAAGGGATTTGATTTAGGTCATACCTGAATGGTGTAGTGGTTTTCCCTACTTTCTTCAATTTAAGTCTGAATTTGGCAATAACAAGTTCATGATCTGAGCCACAGTTTGGTCTTGATTTTGCTGACTGTATAGAGCTTCTCCATCTTTGGCTACAAAGAATATAATCAATCTGATTTTGGTATTGACCATCTGGTGATGTCCATGTGTAGAGTCTTCTCTTGTGCTACTGGAAGAGACAGTTTGCTATGACCAGTGTGTTCTCTTGGCAAAACGCTATTAGCCTTTTCTCTGCTTCATTCTGTACTCTAAGGCCAAATTTGTCTGTTACTCCAGATATTTCTTGACTTCCTACTTTTGCATTCTAGCCCCCTATAATGAAAAGGACATCTTTTTTGGGTGTTAGTTCTAGAAGGTCTTGTAGGTCTTCACAAAACTGTTCAACTTCAGCCTGTTTTTTAAAATAATGTAAATATATCATAAAAAGAAAGAATTATGAGATCTTAGAGATTATTTGGCCCCAGTCAGAGTGAACATCTTTCAGTCCCTCCAATTTGCTGTGTTGTTTTACATCCTAGGTGTTTTACACTGCCAGGATCATCTTTTCACCACTCTCTCCAGCTTACACAAGCTAGTATCTATTGACCTTTCCTCAGAGGTAAATCTTGAGCATTGCTTCTGTAGTTTTCCTTATATATTGTTCATAGCCTATTGGATTTCTTTTCCCATGGTGAGTGAAAGTCGCTTCATTGTGTCTGACTCTTTGCAACTCCATGGACTATACAGTCCATGGAATTTTCCAGGCCAGAACACTGGAATGGGTAACCTTTCCCTTCTCCAGGGGATCTTCCCAACCCAGGGAATCAAACCCAGGTCTCCCACATGGCAGGCAGATTCTTTACCAGCTGAGCCATAAGGGAAGCCCAAGAATATTGGAGTGGGTAGCCTATCCTTTCTCCCGTGGATCTTCTCGACCCAGGAATCGAACCAGGATCTCCTGCAATGCAGATTCTTTACCAACTGAAAGCACTTATCATATCCTATGTAATCCACCTGTTAACTTATCTCTTTCCTCCACCAGACTGAAAAGTCCATGTGGACAGAAACCATGACTTTTATTACTTAGCTCTAGCACAACACCTGCTACATGGCAGGCATTTCATGAAGGTTTATAGAGGGGCTTCCCAGGTGGCACAGGGGTAAAGAATCCTCCTGCCAATGCGAGAGACACAACAGACGCAGGTTCGGTTCCTGGGTTGGGAAGATCCCCTGGAGGAGGAAATAGCAACCCATTCCAGTATTCTTGCCTGGGAAATCCCAAGGACAGAGGAGCCTGGCGGACTAAAGTCCATGGGGTCGCAACGAGTCGGACACAACTGAATGAGCACACACACACACACACACACACACACACACACACACGGCATCAGAGGGGCTTAGGTACAGATCCTGACTCAGCCTTTTCTCAGCTAAGTGATGTGGGCAAGTGACTTGACCTTGCTCAGCTTCAGTTTCTTCATCTTCACTGGGCTGTTGTGGGGCTTCTCTAACACGATGCTGGACTTGGCACAGAAAAAATGCTCAGTACTGTGGCTGCATCACCGAGGAGATGAATGACTAAGCCAATCACCTGACCAAAACAATTAAAATTTGTTCTAGATCTCTAGAACAGGACAGAGCTTCCTGCAACAGTGAAAATGTTCAGTATCTTTGCTTTCCAGTACAGTATATACTAATAAATACTAGTCATATGTGGCTGCAAAGCACTTAGAAATGAACCAGTGTGACTTAATTTTTAATTTTATTTAATTTTCATTCATTTTAACAGCCACAAGTGGCTAGTGGTTAATATATTGAACAATGTAGCTCTAGAATCACAATGGGAATATACAAAATTATGCACAATTTGGTTTGCTTATGTTGTGTAATAAATTGAACATTAAAGCATAGTTTGCTCAAATAATTAAAATTTCCAAGGTAAAATTTCTCTTAACAGGGTGCACATGTTTTCAGGGTAGGAATTTTATCTTGTTCATCAACATCTTATATATAGTAGGCGTATTTTAAAACACTCTTTAGTTGAAATGAAGATAGCAACTGCTAAAACTTAAAGACTTTGACATTTCTTTTTTCTTTCCACTTGAAAAATAGCAAGTAATTCTAAAAATCAGACAATCACCATTAAAGTAAAACAAGACAAAGAAAGATGTTATACTGTCTGAACTGTATGTCCTCCACAAACAGCTAAGTCAAGTATTTACTTTCAGAAAAGGAACTAGGGAAAGAAAGAAGTTTCCTTAATATGTCCCACATCTCCATCTCTGTTTCATCTCTGCTTATACTATATTCTTTGTCAAAAGCCTCTTACCCCAAACTCACCTTCATCATCCAAATTCTAAATGTACTATATAGTCAAGTTCATATACTGCGCCTTCATGAAGCATTCCCCTTGACCAAAAAAAAAAAAGGCTGGGATCTGGGAGTCTTCTCAGATGGTTCAATTCTGCTTTGTTCTACAGATGTTTGTCAAGTTCATTATACACAATGAATGTTACACAATGAATGTTAGCCCCATAGAGTTTACTGTCCCACTTTTCTGAACTACCACCAATACCTATATGTAATATTTCCTTTTTCATCATGACAAATTCAGAAAATTTACAGTCTTCTTGGATTGAGTCAAGCATCTTTTACATATCTTGATTTGGAGTATTTCCAAACCTAGAGAAATACCTTTCATATGAAAGAGAAGAAATCAGAAACAAGAGGAGCCAGACACTGTCATGCAAAACCATGCACTGAGTGACAGAGAAGATATGCTTGGCGAAATCCCAAGCTACATTCCTAAAACAAGTCCCTGAAGAAATTCTGTTTTCTTTTAACACTTGAAAGAACCATCAGGTCCTCAGTGGATATTGCTTTTCTGTGATCCACCCATCAGCAGGAATAGTACCATCGTCATCTATATTTCTGGATCCAAGATATGTGCATCAGCATGAATTAGCTGACAACAAAATTCTTCACATTTTTGAGCGCAGACGTTCATGGAAATTTCTTCTATCCTTTTAAGTGAAAAAAAAAAAAAACAAAAACCTCACGTAAATCTTACTAAAGAAAAGCAAGAAATAAGATTAACTATCCTCAATTGCGTTCTCACTGAAACTCAACAATTAAACTATTTCTTACAGCAGCTACTCCACATCTTTTCTCCTCTTTCCTTTCCCCTCACCCCTGGCAAGTGGATTTTCCTTCTTTAATGAGATGTCTGAGGTCATGTGGTACATTGTCCCTCAGCACCCATGCTCTCCACCATGGAGCTCCCCCACCTTCATCCATCTTTCGTCCTTTTTCCTCTGATCTCTAAATATTCCCTCCCAACATCAATACCTGAACCCATACTCTTGGTCTCCTTCTTTCCAGACTCCTCCAATATCTGTCAATCAGTAATGAACCCTCTCCTCCCCAGTACATTCTCCTAAGGCTCCCTTACCTCTGCCTACAAACATGTTCATTTTTCCACTAAAAACAGAGAGAGAGAGAAAGGGGAAAAAAATCTTCCTTTCATCCTAGTGCTCCTATCTATTCCCATTCCTCTCTATTCTCAAGTCCTGAAAGAGTAGTTTACAATAGTTAAGTCCATTCTTGATAATGTATTTATTCTATAACTAGTGGATTCTTCTACCTATATTATTTTACTAAAACTATCTTTTCAAAGGCCATCCATGAACTCAAAACCACTAAACCAAGTGGTATTAATCATGATACTACTGACTGAACTCTCATTAAAATGTTTTCATCTCTTGGTTTCCAAGTGACACACTGATCTGGAGAACGAACACGAGAGCCAGCCTGGACACCAACAAAATGCCTACCACCCTTCCCTCACTCATAAGATACAGGAAAAGAAACATCGGACTCACACCGATTCCTTCCTTCCTATGTGTGGGGGAAATACGCACACAGAATCTGACCTATCAGGTGAGCTCGGGAGTGCTGTGTAACCTTGGCACTGGCAATGTAAGCCTCTGATTCCTTGTACCCTTTTGTTGATTATCAGTCATAACAGCTCCTGTGATATTGAAATAAAAAGAACAATGGAATTAAGTTGAGTTAGAGGGTTACTGTAACCAATTTCCCAGAAATTTGGGGGTTTTTCTTTGGTAGAAAGGCCACTCACTGGACAGTGAAAAGTCTTTGAGGGAGTATAGCAGGGACCACACAGATAGTAGAATCTTCAGTGACCGCCATAAAACAGGGTCACACAGCCTAAAAGAGGGGCCTTTGAAGAACACAGCGTCCTTATCTCTTCATCCCCTCTTTGACCATTCTTGCCAACTTCTTCCCTTTTTTCTATTCGAATCCCCAAAGGTACGTATTTCTTAAGGCTTCTTCATCTTTAAACTTCTCTTGTCTTCTTGTTTTTCTTCCTTACCATTCTTATGTGCCCCTACCCATTCATTTCAAGCATTTAATAAATCTTCTTTTTTCCTCCTCAACCACTGCCTTAACGAATTTTAATTTCCCAAACCAGCTCCTCTGCCTAACATTCCTCTTTCTGTTGACGGCAGCACCACTGCCCTAACTGAGGCAGATGCAAATCTTCCTTGAATTCTCTTTTCTTTTACTTACCCCACATAATCACAGTTCAGTTCTGCTGATTCTCACTAAATATTTCTCCTTTTTTACCTTCTCCACTGCCACAGCTTCTGTCAGGCCCTGATTATTTTTCACATGGGCCTCTCCAGGCCTCTTGATTTTAAATCTTAGTTCTAAAGTTTCTCCCTACTCCAGTGTATCCTTCCAGTTAAGTATTCTGCTGCTAAGTCACTTCAGTCATGTCCGACTCTGTGCAACCCCCTAGACGGCAGCCCACCAGGCTCCCCTGTCCCTGGGATTCTCCAGGCAAGAATACCGGAGTGGGTTGCCATTTCCTTCTCCAATGCATGAAAGCGAAAAGTGAAAGAGAAGTCGCTCAGTCATGTCCGACTCTTAACGACCCCATGGACTGCCGCCTACCAGGCTCCTCCGTCCATGGGATTTTCCAGGCAAGAGAACTGGAGTGGGGTGCCATTGCCTTCTCCGACTTAAGTATTCTAAAGCACAGCTATTAGCTCCTATCTTGTCACCAATGAAGAGCTTTCATGGACTCCCCACTGCCTAGAGAATCAAGACCAAAATCCTTCAGTTCACTTTTTAAAACCTTCCATGCCTGACCTCAAGCTTTACTTTCCATTTTGCCTCCCACCACTCTCTTCCATAAAACCTGCACTTCACCCTCTCTCAGCTCTGCCCTGTTCCCTAAACATGCCCCCCATTTTCATCCCTGCTCCAGTTTGCTCATGCTTCTTTCTTTGCCAAAAGCCTAACTCCTACCCCAATTCCATCTTAAACTGTCCAAATTCTACACAAGAACAACCCCAGGGGACTTCCTTGGCAGCCCAGTGGTTAGGACTGAGTGCTTCCACTGCAAGGGGCTAGGGTTTGATCTCTGGTCAGGGAACTAAGATCCCACAAGCCACGTGGTATAGCCGGTGGGGGTGCGGGGGGGAAGGAGCAAAACAACATCCAGTTCACTTGTCCTCCCTCATGAAGCATTCATCTTGACAAAAGGATGGGATCTGTCTTGTCAGTCGAGTCCTCTCAGATGTTTGTTCTGCTCTGTGCTGTAGATATTTGTATATGGATGTTCTCTCCCTTACTGGATAATAAATTCTCTGAGACAGAAACAATATCATAACATCTTGTTTTTTTCTGAAGTGCTCAGCATAGCAGCCTACAGTAGATGGATCTAGAATATGCATTGAATTAATGAAGTCTCACAAAATAGCTGATGTAGTAGCAGACACTCATTTTAAGATGCCAAAGAATGTCTGATTCCTTTGTGTTGAAAAAACAATTTTTGCTTTTAGAATCCTCAGAGAACTCTGAAGCTGCACTCTGCCAACAGTCTCATTACACGCACCGTTCCTGATGATATTAGACACCCCAATATCTTCAACTATTTCTATTTTTTTTTTTAAAGATCCTTTCCTTCTTCTCCTGCTCCTTCTCTACCTTATCATTTTTTCAGAGGCCATCTTTACTTTACCTCATGAAATTTAATACAGGTTATGATGTCACTTTTTCTTTTTCCTTGAAGACAGCAGCTAAACCCATCTGTCCTTCCTCAAAAAAAAAAAAAAAATGTTTTTGGACAGGGCAAAATTTCAAGATGTCATTTAGGAAGGAGTTTAGAATACATCCTATTACAGTGATATGTCACTATTTTTTATGAGCACTCTGCTCATTTACAGTCAGAATACAGGACCAGGTTCACTATTACTTCTCCCCATATATTAATATCTGATCATCATTAATATATTATAGAAATATTTCATTCATTTTTCCATGCACAGATTTTACATGCTTAAAATCTTAACCTGGCATGTATTTTGACAATGATAATTTAAAATGATACTTTCAAGAGTCTGGACACCTTTTTTTAACTACCAGCTATTTTCTCTGTAAGTGAAGCAAGGAGAACTTTCTACCTTTGGTGGGCAATATTCAGTTGCCTGTTGAGAGGAGTGTTGAATCTTTTGTGGTGATACTGATATTACAGTAGCAACAAAAATTAAAGTAGCAACAATAACTAAAGTAATTCTGGAATTAAAACAGTAGAAAGAGTACCTAATACTTTATTCATTGCAGTTTTCATTTATCCCAATGAAGAAAATTTTTTAATATCTATATATTAGTTGCATCATTCTAATAGCATTTGGAAATATCTATTGCTTTTATCAACATTTGTAAATCACATGGCGTTACCTGCTCAAAAGAACATGAGGTGCAGAAATGTTTCCATATGCTAGAAATAATTCCATCATTTTAATAAGACAAGGGGAAAATGTGGTTTATTTTGCAAATAAATACTAAGTTATAGAAAGTGTTCTCAGGAGAATGAGGTACCTTCAAGGTTAACTATAAGCAACTCTCCAGCCACCTGACATTACCTCCCAAGACAACATGGTGGCATCAAGTCAACTGTGATTTAAGTAAGGCTTTTAATAACGTTACTATGGTTAAAGTAAAATTTAATTTTTTTAATGTATTTATTTCTTTATTTTTGGCTGCACTGGGTCTTCATTGGTACATGAGCTTTTCTCTAGTTGCAGCGAGCAGGGGTTACTCTTCATCACAGTGCACAATTTTCTCATTATGGTGGCTTCTCTTGTTGCAGAGCACAGAATCCAGGCAAGCGGGCTTCAGGAGTTGCTACCCTCGGGCTCGAGAGTGGGCTTCGGTAGTTGTGGCACGTAGGCTCAGTAGTTGCGGCTAGCAGGCTTAATTGCTCCAAGGCATGTGGAATCTTCCTGGACCAGGGGTCGAACCTGTGCCCCCTTGCATTGGCAGGTGGATTCCTATCCACTGCCCCACCAAGGAAGACCCTAATTTAAAACTTTAAATTCAGATAATCTTGAACTCTCATCTACTGATAATGAGGCCCACTCTTTTGTGACTCCTGTGATTATATGGCAATGGCACCCCACTCCAGTACTCTTGCCTGGAAACTCCCATGGATGGAGGAGCCTGGTAGGCTGCAGTCCATGGGGTTGCTAAGAGTCGGAGACGACTGAGCGACTTCACTTTCACTTTTCACTTTCATGGATTGGAGAAGGAAATGGCAACCCACTCCAGTGTTCTTGCCTGGAGAATCCCAGGGACGGAGGAGCCTGGTGGGCTGCCGTCTGTGGGGTCGCACAGAGTCGGACACGACAAAGTGACTCAGCAGCAGTGATTATATGATCAAGAGAAAACAGGTTCTAACTTTTGAATTTCAAAATTACTCATCATTCTTACTCCACCGTCTAAACCTTTTAATCTAAGAGGACAATAATTTTTTGGGGGGTGGGAGGAATGAACGCTACATTTAAGACTGAAGTTAGTTAACAAATAATTTTTCAATTTCTATTCTTCTAAAAATGTTCATAAAAATTTCACTTAATAATAGCACACGACCACAGAAGAAAGAAAAAGACCAGAAGCCCTCTGACAACAAGTAGATATTGTTAATACAAACCTCACCCAACTCCAGACCAGATGAGTAATAATACATTTCAATGGATACCAAACCATAGGTGACCAACTACATATACTGTAAGCAAATCTCCTACCAAAACAAAGATACTGTAATACTGTATGTTGAGTATCATTTATCTCCAGACCCTAATTCCTGTTACTAGAGATATGTACTATTTCTACTCTGTCTCAGAAGGCATCCAGAGTTGTTTATTACTAGAAATAGGGAGAAAACAATTCAATGACCAAAGAAGTGAAATGTCCCCTAACTTGAGCTCAATTTTGAGTAATTCAAGAACCAACCAAGCCTCATAAAAGTCCATTTTTCAAAGGGGTCATATCTACAATGTTCTTATAAACTATAACAAAGTACCCTGGGCCTGCATATAGCTGGGTTCTTTTATGCAATAGGGATACTAATTTTTATGTCCAATTTAGTATTTAATCTAAATACATTTCCAAAAGAAAGATGAGTTAACAGATGTTAACTATTTTACCTAATTTTGTCACAGTAGCCATACTTATGATTGGTATTCATTTCTGAAAAATATCATGTTTCCTATAATTATAAATATTTGTTTGGCTGTCTAAAGTTCTCTAATATGGGAGAGTAAACGGTGTTTCTTAAATATCTTATTAAAGATATTGTTCTTTAGGCAGTACATTTTTCCATTATTATATATACACACCAGTACACTAGGTAACTTAAGTGTTGTTAAACATTAGTGATTGCCGGACACACACATAAATGAAGATAAAGTTCTTTTTCCTTTGTTAAGACCAAATATTTGCCTTTCTACAAAAAGTCTTAAGTCTGAATGTTCTTAAGTTGAATTGAGTCTTGTTTCACAGGTAATTTGCTTCAAGCAAAACATTCCAAAAAAGATCCATATTTTAATCAATAATTCAAAAAGTCACAATACTAATGTAACTCTTTCATAGGAATTCTGAATATGGAAACAGCAAATATTTTTGGAAGCTGAAGGAAAAACAAAGAAAATATAAATAAATAAAAACAAGTAATGGAACACAGATCATGGGCCAGACACTGAAAGGAGAGTTAAGGGTACAGGCAGAGGGCCTTCCCTGGTGGTCCAGTGGTTAGGACTTCACACTTCCACTGCAGGGGGCCCACATTAGACCCCTTGGTTGGGAAAATAAGATCCCAAGCCACATGGCACAGCCAAAACCAAAAAGAATACAGGCAAATAAAACACAGTCCTTGCCCTCATGAGTTTATAATTGATCTAACGCCATTATTTTTCTTACATCCAAAGAGCTCAGGAAACTCAAACAGGGGCTCTGTATCAACCTAGAGGGGTGGGATGAGGAGGGAGCTGGGAGTGAGGTTCAAAAGGGAGAGGATATATGTATACCTATTGCTGATTCATGTTGAGGTTTGACAGAAAATAGCAAAATTCTGTAAATCAATTATCCTTCAGTAAAAAAATAATTTTTTTTAAAAAAGCTATCCATATTGCCATTAACCCATGAATAAAAGATATGCATGCCTTACAGGAAACTCTCTCAACTCCTGGGATAATCTGCTTCCCTAAACAAGAGGCCAGCTAATGTAGCCTTCCCATTTCTTTACATTTTGGGGTGATTTTATGCTATGTATTCAGTCATAGAGATATATAATATACATATTACTATTAATGATAACGATAATGATGAAGACAGCAATAGCCAATACTTGTGTAAGTATTCATTAAACCTCAGATACTACACTAAACACCGTATTTATTATTCAGTCTACCCTTCACCATAATCTTCACCATATCCTATTTGATAGGTACTATTATTATGTGTGACAGTGTTAGAATTAAAAGATCACTGTTTGATCAAAAATTATTAGATAAAAATAAAAGACAAATATATCAAATTAAGAAATCTAATTCTACTTTTTGATTCATCTATCTAGAACCACAGTTCAGTTCAGTTCAGTTGCTCAGTCGCGTCCAACTCTTTGCGACCCCATGAATTGCAGCACACCAGGTCTCCCTGTCCATCACCAACTCCCGGAGTTTACCCAAACTCATTTCCATCGAGTCAGTGATGCCATCCAGCCATCTCATCCTCTGTCGTCCCCTTCTCCTCCTGCCCCCAATCCCTCTCAGCATCAGGGTCTTTTCCAATGAGTCAACTCTTCGCATGAGGTGGCCCAAGTATTGGAGTTTCAGCTTCAACACCAGTCCTTCCAGTGAAGACCCAGGTCTGATCTCCTTTAGGATGGACTGGTTGGATCTCCTTGCAGTCCAAGGAACTCTCAAGAGTCTTCTCCAACACCACAGTTTAAACGTATCAATTCTTTGGTGCTCAGCTTTCTTCACAGTCCAGCTCTCAAATCCATACATGACCAATGGTCTAGTCAAGGCTGACTAGACAGACCTTTGTTGGCAAAGTAATGTCTCTGCTTTTTAATATGAATCACAAGTAACAGCTTAATTGGGAAACCCTAACTGTAAGTTATAACTACCTGCTCTTTAGCAAAATATATGCAAAGGTTAAGATAAGAGAGGTGATAGGGAAGAAAGAAGAACTATACATATCTCCTATACCTATCTCCTATCCTCTTAAACCTGTGTCCCAAAAAAGTCAATTTGTATTATCAAAGAACTTACACCAAAGACTTTGAACTAAAGGAATATCTTTAACCTTGATGAAATTTAAAGATTTAGGAATTAATTTCTTCAGTTATTTATTCCACTGCGATCTAACAACTTTTTTCATTTGCTACTACCTTTCTATTTCATTTAAAAAAAAAAAAAAAATGTCCATGCATGCATACTCAGTTGTGTCTGACTCTGCAACCCCATAGACTGCAGCCCGCCAGGCTCCTCTGTCTATGGGATTTTCCAGGCAAGAATACTGGAATGGGTTGCCATTTCCTACTCCAGGGGACTTCTCAACCCAAGGATTGAAACCCAGTCTCTTGGGTCTCCTGCACTGGCAGGCAGATTCTTTACCACTGTGCTACCTGGGAATCATTTGACTAAAAGATTATATTGAAAAGAAGCATTTTCCAATTCCCCAAAAGGTATCCCCCAGTTGAAGTCAGGATACCCCACTGAGAGCGGAGAGTTCTAAAACTCCACTTTCAAATCCCAAATTTACTCAGAGTCTCAAAACTGCAATCCCTACAAGGAACAAAACAGCCCCTTCTTCTCTAAGATGCTGTTTGGGAAGATACCTCTCTTTTCATGATCCTGAACTGGAGTGAATCTAGCAAACTTCTTTGACTAAAGTCCTAATTACAGTAATTCTTAACTTTTTTAATAGTCATAGAAGTCTTTTAAGTATTTTGTGAATGCTATGGAGTTTCTTCCTACAGTAACATTCCTGAGTACTTACACATAAAATTTCATACAATTTCAGGAGTTCTAAAGACTTACTGAAGCCCAGTTATGGACCTTAGTTTAAAACTCTTGGTCTGTTTCCTCATCGATTACATACCTTTCTCTAGCATAGGAGCTTGGGATCATATGTGAAAATAATAGAGCAAAACTTTTTGGAAAAAAAAAAAAATCAGTTAAAAGAAAAACATTAAACGTCTCCAAGTGGAAGGGATACTTGGCAATTTGGGTATCACTAGACTGGTTGGGCTTCCCTGGTGGTTCAGTTGGTAAAGAATCTGCCTACAATGCAGGAGACCTTAGTTTAATCCCTGGGTTGGGAAGATCCCCTGGAGGAGGGCACAGCAACCCACTCCAGTATGCCTGCCTGGAGAATCCCCATGGACAGAGAAGCCTGGCGGGCTACAGTCCATGGGATCACAAAGAGTTGGACAGAACTGAGCGACTAAGCACAGACTGGTTGTACACCAAAACATTTCACCAAATGGCACAAGTGAAACCATCTAGAAGTTACTATAGTCTTACTGGGCACAAAGTCCATTATTCTCTCAGACTATCACTGACATTTTCTTGCCTTATATGTTTCAATACCATTTAACCAAAGGAAAATTTTGACATTCTAGTACACTTATATTTTCCTTACTCTACCTGTCCCATATCTGGAAATCAGTTTAGCTTATGGTGGGTTTTATTTGTTGATTTTACTTTTTTTCATTTTTTGATTTTATAATTTAACTGTCCAGAGTTGTAGAGAGAAGGGAGATTTTGCTCTTTCCTTGGCTAGAATCAGTATGCCTGAAGAAGTATTTCAGTATAACAATACGTTCAAGCTAGGCATGAGTCTTTCTCTCTGGTTAAGGGCTCCCTAATCTACCTAAAAATCACAGTGACTCTGAAATACATCTCTGCATATTCCCAATCTTGTAGACTTCAAAGAGTTGCTATCAAATAGCTAACTATCTGCAAGGTCCAGAAGGTCAGGGTTTGGTCACTATACTACGGCCAGTGCTTGGCAAGCCTGACACACAGCAGTTGCTCAAAAAATGCACCTACACTGCACTGATGAAACTTTTAAACCGGCTACTACTTCTACCACTAAGTATGTGAGCTCAGCAAGTTACAAAACATCTCTGAGACAGTTTATTTATCTAAAAAGAGAGAACAGCAATCCTGATAGAGTTATTGCTAAGATTAAGTAAGATCAAGTACACAAAGCATAACATGGTAGTAACAAAAGTACTATAATTATCCTTTAAAGGAGACCTACATTTTGAGGCCTGTTAGGAAGACTGTAGCTGAATTTTTAAATATAACTACATTATAAATGAATGTGATTCAAATTAATTTTATGACATTTTTATAAAATAAATAATTAAAAAGGATCCAAAAAAAACTAGGAAAAGAAATATTAAATATAGAGAAAAAGAGCAGGGGAAATCTCATAAATCTCAGTGTTTCAAAAGAAAGCTATTTCCTTATATATTTGTGGCTTAAAACACAACTAACATTTTCCAAGTGACAAACCTGGCACAAACATAGCAACTGGGAAATTTATTTTTGCTAAAATTATTGTCCAGCACTGTCAAAAAAAAAAAAATCCTTACTTCTTAAAGGCATGTATCCTAAGATGAAACTGTCCTGGTGGTGAAACTTCTAAAAAGTCCATTAAAGTGTGCTTTAGTTTTCTTTTTCCTTCTGGTGCCAGTTCCTTTAAAAATTAAGTCTAAAGCGCCATCTACTGTGTCTGTCAGGATCACATCATTTTTTTGTTCATTTTATCAGAGTGCTAGAGAAAAGCAAAATGTAGTAAATTAAGAATCTGTTACTTTAAAATTCTATTCCAAAAAAATTAGAGGGTGTGCTTTTTTCCCCATTACATATTTTTATACATATACTTAGTGGAACTGCCTACCCACAAACACACACTTTCATATCTGTACAATCATTTTTCCTGCTTTCTCTTCACTTTCTAATTAGTAGGCCTAAACTCACTATAAGCAGAGTATCACAGTAGGGACCAAATACTTACTCCTGTATATTAGAAGAACAAGTCATAATAGTAGCAAAGTCTGACTGAGAGTTTTTGTTGTTGTTCAGTCACTAAGTTGTGTCTGACTCTTTGCGACCCCATGGACTGCAGCACACCAGGATCCTCTGTCCTCCACCATCTCCCAGAGTTTGCTCAGATTCATGTCCATTGAGTTGGTGATGCTATCTAACCATCTCATTCTCTGCCGCCCCCTTCTTCTTTTGCCTTCAATCTTTCCCAGCATCAGGGTCACAAGCCCTTTCACCACAAGGCTGTGATCCATGAAACTGGACTGAAAGTTTACTGTGTGCCAAATAGTGTTTTAAGTGCTTTAGACTCAATATCTCAAGTAATTGTCACAATAATCCTTTGAGACAGCTGTCATTAGTATTATCTCCATTTTACAGATAAGGAAACTGAGGCACAAAGGAGTTATTCAAACTTTGCTCAAGGTAGCACAACTAAGTGTGATCAAACTATGTTTAAATCCAGACATTCTGGGTCTAGAACCCATCTCTTTACCATGATATCAAGCTATTACTATAGGTAGGTTCAAATCATGATTAATCAGCCTTCTGTCATCAGAACTCCATAGGACAAAGTCTACAACACTTTACCTTAATACATTATAACATCATTATCTCTCCCTATAGGCTTTTTTCGTATACATCTGTTTTTCCAGAGGTGTTATTTTAACGCAAAGAACTTTTTAAAATACCTGGGCCTTATTCTGGAGATTCTGATTCATTATGTCTGAGCTGAAACTTGAAAGCCTTGCCAGATTTGACACAGTCAGTCTGGGGCCCAGAATTTAGAACAATAGAGCTCTAAGACATAGTTTATGTTTGCGCTATCCATCTGTTATTAAATTAGAAGTTCTCGTTACTTTTCTCGTATTTTAGAGAGTTTACACACAGAGAACTATGATGGTGAAACTGTCATAAATTGGGATTTTGTGTTTTACTGACTTTCAAGATACAAAAATATAAGATTGATAAATGGAAATTCTTAATTCTGTTTTAATAATCTTAGAAGAGTAGGGAAGAAATGAAGTAAGCCTCCCTCACTGCTTTCTGTATACAAACTCTTTTCTGACCTTCCAGATAACTTATTCTCTGTACCTGTGATTTTTCAAAAGTTACTCCATGAATTCTCATTGAGGGGGAAAACAGAAGACAAAAATTAAATACCGCTCCCATCCTGCCCTCATTTAATCAAAATACATCCATAGACAAAGTCTGAAAACCACTGACTTACTCCACTGACACCGGTACAACTCACTGCTATCTGCTTCACATGAATTTACCACCCTGTCAGGGAAAAAAAATCTTGAAGTAAGGGTCTATGACTATTCTTGTGAAGTAAATGAACAGATGGATGGATGGATGGATGGATATAGACAGCTAGCCCAGAGCCTCTGTGACAGTGACTATCTTATTAATTAACCCACAGGGTCTTTTTTAATTATACAGATGGAAGTTTTAATGAGAAAATATCAATGTATTAAATGAATCTCCAGTTACTATTCAATCTCTTCATTCCTCCTTAAGAGTACAGTTGGGGGACACAGAGTTCTAAGAATTTTAAAAAGAGAAGGTCACTTATAAACATGGTGTATCTATAATGTAATGAAACAAGTGTTTTAACAACACTATCATTACATATCTATTTGAGTGACATTTGGGAAATAAATCAATCAAGAACTTACTCTAAATAGCCTGGCTATTTGCAACAACATGGATGAACCTGGAGGACACTCTGCTAAGTGAAATAATTCAGAAAGAGAAAGACAAATACTGTATGATCTCACTCATATGTGAAATCTAAAAATGTCAAACTCACAGAAACAGAGAGCAAAATAGTAGTTGGTCAGGGCTGGATTGGGGGGAAATGGGGAGATGCTTGACAAAGGGACAGTAATAAGATGAATGAGTTCTGGGGATCTAATGTACAGTATGATGACTATACTTAGAGCTGCAGTATTATATACTTGAAATTTGCTAAGAAAGTAAATCTTAAGTGTTCTCAACAAACATAAAACAGTAGTAACTATGTGAGATGCTGGGTGTGTTGATTGTGGTAATCATTTCACACTATATACATATATCAAACCATTACCCTGTACAACTTGTGTGTGTAGTTTGCTCAGTCACTCAGTCGTGTCCAACTTTTTGTGGCCCCATGGACTATAGCCTACCAGCCTCCTCTGTCCATGGAATTTTCCAGGCAAGAATACTGGAGTGGGTTGCCATTTCCTTCTCTAGGGGATATTCCCGACCCAGGGATTGAACCCACATGTGCTGCATCTCCTGTAAATTGGCAGGCAAATTCTTTACCACCACTGAGCCACCTGGGAAGTCCTTTGACCACTGGCTACATCAAAAATCAAAAATAAACCTAAAAAATTAAGACCTGCCAACCCAGAAAATAGTGAAAAGGATATATACTAGGAACTATTTCCCCAAAAAGGAGCACGCATAAAATGAGTATACAATCTTCTATGAGCATTTGGAGAGAAAATAGCACTTATGTGGATATACTACTGCTGGCACTAGCAAAGAAACTTGGACACCGTATCTTTAAATCACTATGCTTTATAATTACAACTATTACCACAGTAGTTTTCATTTTCTATATATCAAAATATGCTTTGTTCTAAATCTTCCTTTCGTGAGAGGAATCAAAGCCAAGTCCTTTATAGGGACACCGCAGTCTTCCCCTTGGAGGACTTGGCAGGCTTTGTAGCTTCAACAAATTGACATTACTCCTGCTACTTCACATAAACCTTCACTTCAAGTTTGGTGTGTCTGCTACCACATTGCCCAATTCTTCCAGTCTTCCAAATACTATGAAGAAGCTTCCCAGAAATTCCTGTTTGGATCAGCAAAAACTATTTGGTGTCATCAGCAGATTTCACCATTTCCTTTTGGAGTCATTAAAACATTAAACAAGCACGATCTTGGTATCAACCCTCAGAGTTCCGACGATTAACCTCTCTCCAGCTGAAGTCAAGCCATTCTCAGTTATGTTGTGATTCCCATAGTAGGACCAGGACGTGTTTATTTGCTAAAAGCTTAAACTCTGGTGGATATTTTTTAACTGAAAGTTGCAAAATGCATTAAGAAAGTAAGGAGGAAAAAGTTCCCAAAGGAAAAGCCAAAGAAACCAGCAAAGAGAAACAGCTCCTACTTGAGTAGTCCTATTCAAGCACTCAACCACCCCATATTCCACTCTTTCTGAAACCTCAAGCAAAGGCTGACCTTTGCCCTCCAAGTATTTACTTCTTTTATAATCATATGATAAACCTTATTAAGTACATTTGAAAATTCTATATAAATTATAACTAGCAGATCCAACTACCTTATCAGCTTTTTCCCCTTTTTATTACATTTGAAGGGAAAAAAGTTAACAGCCCTCACTCAGAAAGTGATAAGGCAAATAGCTTCCTCCTCAGTTGAATCTGTACTCTGACCCAGAGAAATCACTCTTTTCTTGTATTCAAGAGCAAATTTGTTTGAAGCTTTCATTCCACTTTCCAAGCCTGCTCTCTGCAGCTGCATAAAAGATGAGACATGGGAATGAAAGAAAACTAGATTGGAGCCAAAAAGCAATACTGTCCGTACGCAAACTCACTCAAAGAGCAGCAAGGCTTCTATACATCCCTTCTCACTTTTGCCATCCTAGCAGAACCCTAGCCAAAAGGAGGAGGCGATGTACTATATCTGTCCAATTCTGTTGAAAACGACTTCCCATGTATAATCAAGGAAAGGATAAGTTCACCGGATGCACCTCCCTGCCTCCCCCACCCATCACCCAACACCCTCCCCCGACTCCCATCCCTAGTCTTAACACAGCCCAAGGTGGTGTCAGATCAACCTTTAGCTCTAAACTACATGGAATGAGGCAAGATCAAGGGAATGACTAGAAAGATGCTCACAGGTCATCATCATTTTAAGATGCCCATGGAGTAAGAGAATGGCAGAGACACTGCAGCAGTAAGCAGAATTTACTTCATCTGTCTTACCCCATGCACCATCAAGGCAGAATCTTCCCCTCCCAAAAGGCTGACTGTGCAGTAGACTTTCAGAAAGCCTGGTAGTGCATTAGCCTCCACGCAAAGGTGTCAGGTAAACATAACCCCAGCAATCTACTCAGGCCAACAGTGAAGTGCACAATTGAAAAAGTTCATTCTCAAAATCAAGGGCTTCCCAGGTGGCTCAAACGGTAAAGAATCTGCCTGCAATGCAAATGACCTGGGTTCAATCCTTGGGTCAGGAAGATCCCCTGGTGAAGGGAATGGCAAACCACTTCAGTATTCTTGCCTGGGAAAGCCCATGGACAGAGGAGCCTGAAGGGCTACAGTTCATGGGGTTGCAAAGGGTCCGACACGACTGAGTGACTAACACATACATGCACTGTCAAGATCAAACTCTGCTGGGATTAGAAGGGCATTCTCAAGGATTTTTACTCAGATGTCATAATAGCTCCGTGTTATTTTTAATGCTGTTCTTTGGATTTTGCCCCACACAGAATTCCCAAGTCACAAGAGGATCATGAACAATGTCCAGATGTATAAAATGCAAAAATACCTCCCTCCTACTTGTGGATTCCAAGATAAACACCACAAGAAGCACGTGTGACTAAACTCAGGGTCCATTCCAAATTAAATACTGCATCATGTGCACAGTGCAGGGCTTAAAAAACAAAACTGCACAAATATTCGACACGGTTCATAAGCCCGACTTGGGCAAGCGCATGACCACGTTGTAAGAAGGAAACATGAATTGGAGAGTAGGGGTAAAGGGTGAGAAAAGTCTCAGGCATGACCTTTCCCAGAAAATTGGTGCTATTTTCAGCCAACACTTGTATGATACAGGACACAGATGAAAGAAGAAATAGTATTTTTCTTTGTTTTCTTTCTACTGATGGCTCTCAATTCTAAAGCCACCCAGCAAATAGGAAAACCCTACAAATACTTCAAAATCCCTAGCTAAGTCATGCACAAACATCATTAAATATACACACACACGTACACACACATGCACAGAGGTAATGAATACTTAAATGTCTAGCCAGCCAGTCCAGACAGAATCCTTTTGACTTATAAACTGGGTTCTACACAGAGTCCATGGAACCTTAGGGAGCACAGAAATAGGGCATTCAGGTCATATGAAAAAAATCTACATTATTTTTATTATATTTCAAAAACTAAAAGTAAAAAAAAAAAAGGATGAGTGGATGAATAGATACTGTTCAGAGAAAGTCTGGCTGAGTTCAGTCTTCCATTTTATCCTAGGTAAATGCTTCTAATGAATTAAGATTGGGAAATGTTTACTAAAATATCTTGATTTTTTTAAACTTATATACCATTTAATAGATATAAAAGAATATGTATACTATGTAGGTTACTGAACCATAATGATAAAATATATACTCATGAACCCATCACCCAATTTATGAATCAGAATATTCCCAATCCCAGTGAAGTTACACATCGGCCCTTCTTGAATTCCATTCTTCTGTCTCCCTCCCGAAGATCATCAATATTCTGAGTAATGCATTTATTTTATTCTTGCCTCTTATAAAATAATTTTTACTACAACTGATGGCGTGTTCTGATGTATTTGCTAATCCCTCTTTGTGCATGCTTCCACAATGGGGAGGGAAGAAAAAGTAAAGTCCTTCAAGTGTTAGTCACTCAGTCGTGTCCAGCTCTTTACAACCCCATGAACTGTGTAGCTCACCAGGCTCCTCTGTACATGGAATTCTCCAGGCAAGAATACCAGAGTGGGTAGTCATTCCGTTTTCCAAGGGATCTTTCTGACCCAGAGTTCTAACTGGGGTCTCCTGCATGGTAAGGAGATTCTTAACCATCTAAGCCACCAGGGAAGCCATTACCTCAATGTATTTTTTTTTTTAAAAGAAGTATCTTTTTGCCTATCTTCCCCCAAATTTAAGTACCTCATGATCAGAAATTATGTCTCTAACTTACCAGTACCTAACAAAGTTATGGGCATAGAATAAGTGCTAAATACTTATTTTTCAATTCACCTTTCACATCAGAGCCCCAATGTCTTAAATGTTCCACAGTAGAGCTGGTCAGCAACAATAAAGATTGCTTCTTTAATCATTGCCTTTCTCCTATGACAGACCTCTAGGAACCAAGGACCAAGTTCATCAGTTATCTTCCTAGACTCTGAATCAATATATAATAACAGTCACTATATGACCTCATCACACACTAGATAAAATCTTAGGTGGTACTGAAATTATCAAATGAGACAATTCATCTACTAGAGTCATACAGTGATGACTCCTTACTTGGAGAGCACATTATCACACACAAAAGTTTAATATATATTTGAGCTACACTTAACCAGACATGCCAATAAGACATGGAGGTGTCAACTGTTTTTTACTTAAAAACAGCATTGTCTACAAAGCAAACCAAACTGATAGAGAAGTCCCCACTATTTGACAGCAAAGAGTTTCACAATCACCTTAAACATTACCAACTGAACACAAGTGTCTTTGAGGCTGTGTTCTTAAGGATAAACCTACAACTTCAATTACATGACCATTATGCAAAACGGTTGATTACAAATTTGTCCATCAGCCAAGAACAGCAAAAGTAGACAGTTTATGCCATTCTGGATTCAAAATTTTATTGTGCAATCTCTCCTAAAAGTATGTTAGAGAACTTCTCCGACATTTCTTTATTCTGAACAAAGCATAGATTAAGAAGAAAGAAATATCTCTCTGGGTATAAAAAGGAGTCAGGAGAGAATGTGCCAGAAGAACTTAGGCCAGTCATAAGACATCAATCTAAAGGATCTTTCTAAAGAGACAACTGTACTGTTATTCCGAAAGACTTAACAATTTACACTTTAGAAAGAAAAGTTTAGGGAACTGTTCACACAAGTGCACCTATAATCTGGAATTAGTGCTATTATTAAAAAAAAAATAAAATTAAAAAAAAAAATTTTAAGTACTGCAGCATATGCCAGGCTACTTTACCAAACCCAAACCTTTTCACATTAATACAGCTGAGAAGTCTTGGTCAAGAATCCATAACAGTTTTGATAGGTCATTCCAGGAAAAAGTTTCGGGACATTGAACATCATTCCCAGAAGACTCTTAGTATTCTTTTTCAAACACTCCATGAAAAAAAGAAGAAAAAAAAATCACTCATCTGTACCTATCACTTGCTACATATGACCATTTCTTAATTTGTCTCAGTTGAGTTTAAACCATCTTCACTGTTACCACTACACTTTGATATCAAGCTAAAGGTGTGGTGAGGGCACCAAGACTGTTCTTGACCACAGGATGAGACTCCGCCAAAAAGATGTGCAAGTGGTCACAACCACCTCACTGTGTCACTCCATGTCCATGTTCATCAGAGCAGTTCACTCGCCCATGGCTAGTAGAAAACCTTGACACAGACATTATATTTTCTCCTCATATCTCCCCTTCATCATCTAAATTAGGTGTTTGGTAGCCCAAGGGCAACTCTCACTGAACCCACAGTCAAAGAAAGATAACAGCTTGCAGCACTATGATATTGATCAACTGTGAGGATATTGCTCTGATAATGATTTGACTAGAGCTGAACTACTGCCATCCCTGCTGGAACCAGTTGGCCCTTTGTTGCTTTTTGTTTTTAGCTGTATCTCTAAAAGCATACACTGCCTGAACCACAAAAGAGGGAAATAATTATTCTCTTCTCACAGTCACAGAGAGTGACTATTAACTAGGAATGGGTTTCTTTGGGGGGGTGATGAAAATGTTTTGGCATTAGATAGTGGTGACAGTTGCACAAATTTGTGAATATGCTAAAAAAAAAACAAAACAGTCTTATCTACTTTAAAAGGGTGAGTTGTATGATATGTGAATTATATCTCAATAAAGCTGTTTTAAAAAATGTGTTATTTGAAGGCTTTCTGTAATGTGTTCTTTATAAAACAACAAGCATTTTTGAGGCCTATAATGATACATCTATTTCATGATGTGCATTATTGAATAGTAAAGCTCTCGCATTCAGTAGATGTTGATCTACTGTCACTGACTTCTGGGGGACTAGAATTCACCCACTGTGAAATCTGTCTTCCTGTCTTTTACTCCTCAACTCAACCTTGACAACTTCAATGCACATCTTTGTAAGACAAAGTCCTCAGCAGGCCATAGAGCCTGAAATATTAATAATAGGTGCCATCAGTCCCTATTATATTAGAAATATAGAGAACTACAGCTGGGCTATTTACCTATGGTGAAGCAACAGAATCCAACATTAAAATTTGAGTTGGATTGACAAATCCATCTCTATCTGATGAAGGGTGCATCATTTGGTTATCTCTGAAAGTGTACTCTAATCTTATACTTCAAGTCTACACACTCATGCATATGAAAAGTGTTAAAGAAAGGGCTTTCTGGCATATTCAAAAAACACCTCTTGTAGAAGGGAGCCCTATTAGGAATCTATTGTTTACCAAGTTCACTACCGAATACGATTTACTCACCCTTTCAACCAAAATTTGTTGAGCACTCACACCTGCCAAACATTGGGATTACATAAATGAGTTAAATTAGACACATAGTCTACCATAAAAGAACTCACCACTATGGAGACACACAGAATGCCTTGTAAACAGGCAATGGCAGCAGTGTGCTACAGCTGAGGAGGGAATACTGGGCTGCTGGGAGAGTGCTCAAGGTCAGAAGCCTGAATTCTGGAATGAGCCAGGAAGGCTGCAGACTCTAATCAGGAGCTGGCTGCTAAGGGCCCTCTCTGAACCCATCATTTATTCAACACACTTGGATACCTCCACACTCCCTCACCTGTTAATAACAGCCCAGTAATGAACTACATGCTCTGAATTTCTGAAGAATTAGACCTCAAGCAGCTAATTTTCAAATACTTTTATCAGAAAAATTTCTTTGAAATTCTAGAAAAGGTTTTCTCCAGTAGGGGAATGAAACAGAGGATATGAAACAAACAAAACTAAAATTTTAAAGTATTCTTTTCCATATTATTTAACATACTCCACAAAGAAAGGGTCAAGATTTTAAGTTCAGATTTTTTAAGCTCCCTTTACCTTTATAAACTCTCGGAAAGTAGGGAGAACATCTTGTTAACCATGGTATCCTCAGTTGACTCTCCTTAAATGAGAGTCAAATGAATAAACACAGAAATAAATCAGCAACAAGCGGCATAGGAGCCATTTTCCTGAGGTAATTACTGATGGTATTTGACAACCTCCTTCACAGTATACCTGTTTACTTTCTCCTCTTCTCTCTTCTTGCCCTTCGACTTCTTTTCTCGCTATCGTCATCTCTTCCTTTCTTCTTCTCTCTCTTATTTTAAATGTGTCTTAGGACTGGCACCAACTCTTCTGACTGGCCACTGCTTTGCTGCACTAACCCCAGTGGTAGCAAAGGAGGACCTGCATTTTCTAATTACAAAGCACCCCCTAGTGGTCTAAGCTCCCTTTATCCAGAGGAACCACATAATAAAACTGGAAAACCTGAAAGTTAACCAAGAAATGGGTGTCCCCGGTGGTTCAGTGGTAAAGAATCTGATTACCAAGCAGGAGACCGGGTTCTGGGTCGGGAAGATCCCCTGAAGAAGGAAATAGCAACCCACTCCAGTATTCTCGCCAGAGAAATCCCACAGACAGAGGACCCTGGTGGGCTACAGTCCATGGGATTGCAAAACAGTTGGACACTGAGCGACCAAATAACAACAACTAAGAAATACCAATGAATTGCAGTTCTTCTGTTTGTGCCAGTTAGGTCTTCTAGCAGCACCAGATACATTAAACCAGACCTCCTCTGAGGATTCTGACTTGTCAGGTCAAGGGTGAACTTTAAAGGTTTTCTTGTTCTGCTTTGCTTTAACTTTCTACCTGATTCTTATGATCACATAAATTTGAGAAACACTGTCCTAGGACGAAATAATTAAATCTCTGAGTACGGCAGGCCTGCTCTATGAGATGGAGCTCATGTATTTCCCAGGTCCTTCCTCTTAATCTACGCCACAAACAAACAAAAAGTTTGCCATTTCCACAAATAGTACTGCATCTCCATATCTGTCTTCTTAATCCATACTTTTCTTGGGATGATTTTCTCTCTTTACTCATTTGGTAAATATCATTTAAAGTACTTCTAACCCTCTATTTGGGCTTCCCAGATGGCGCTAGTGGTAAAGAACCCACCTGACAATGAAGGAGACATAAGAGACATGGGTTCTATCCCTGGGTCGGGAAGGTCCCTGGAGGAGGGCATGGCAACCCACTGCAGTATTCTCGCCTGGAGAATCCAATGGACAGAGGAGCCTGGCAGGCTACAGTCCATAGGGTCACAAAGAGTCAGACACGACTGAAGCAACTTAGCACAACACATCAACAACCCTCTATTTTATTACATTTACTTGTTTATAAATTAATTTCTTTAGGACTAAGAATTATCAGAGAGCAGGAATAATGTCCTAACTTTTCCTGTGTTCCCAGCAGATTAACTGATGTTCCCAGGTCATATATTACAGATGACCATATTCTATAGGAACTTAACTACCATAAAATCTTACATAGTATTAGAACTTTAAAATAATAAACTTCATTTTGATTATCTTTTTCTCCCCTTGCAATTTTTCTTTATATACTCACTCTATACATCTGTACAGTATATATATTAACTGTTGCTATTCAGTTGCTCATTCATGTGTGACTCTTCACAACCTCATGGATTGCAGCAGTGAGTGAGAAATTAGATAAGACATAAATATCATTCCATATTTATATTGAGAAATACTTATGTGACACAAAACCACTATATCTTCTATTATAGCCAAAGCTTACCAAAAAATGCAAAGTCTAAGCCAAAGAGTAAAATTTGAATTTGCTTGCAATCAATCTCCAACTATAAAATAACTTTATAGTGAAGAATTCCACACACACAAAAGGTCACTATTATATTGGGAGAACATTATCTTATAGGCAGAAGTCACTGGGGTTTAAGTTATCTTGGGAGGATAAAATAAATTATTATATAAAAAATTCAGTTGCTTTTTATACCTAAATTGACAACTGAAAGTTTTTTCTCTTGTACTATTCCACACCCATTGTAAAAACAAGACATTCTTACAAACATATAGTGTCATACATACAAAAATAAAAACTGATAAATGATTATAAATATACATACATATATTTTAAATTCTTTCAACTAATAATAAGCAATAGTTTCCCCCGCCCACCTCCTGAAAAAGAAAAAGACTTTCTTTCCTAGACTGTGGAATGATTTTTCAGCTAGTCCAACAGTCAGCTTCAAGCTGTTGGTTTGACAGTTCAATTACAGATGCTGAAGGAGCTAAATACTAGACTTCTAAACCCACATTCCAACTATGGGTGGTCTAGGAGAAAGGTACTAAGCTTTCCAAACCTTCACAGACTACGTAATTACCTCCTTCCTTGTGCATATGCCATACTGCAGTGTAAGTTGCTTTAAGCTGGGAACAGTTGATCCCCTAGCTCTCTGAAAGACCTATGAATCTCCTTCAGAAAAGTCAAACACATCAAATGTCAGTTCAATCTTCTTCTTAGAGACACGTTCCCTGGGTCTTACATCCTTCTGCCCTAACTGTATTTACCTTAAACTCTAGACTTGCTATTCAGCTGTTATCCTGGACTTTATTTCATCATCATTCTAGGAATTTCCTTTATGTCTCTCTACTGTTATATCCTATTTTCCTAATAGCTTCCCAAGGAAGGATGTATTAGGAGATAAATTTTCTGAGACCTTGCACGTTGGAAAATATTGTCACCTTATCCTTATAACTAACTGTTTGGCTGGACATAGAAATCTATGTTTGATCATTTTCCCTCAGAACCTTAAAGGTACTAATCCATTGTCTACTTGCATCCTGTATTACTTTTGAAAAGTCTGACAATCTGCTAATTTCTAATCCTTTCTTTATGACTTGCTGCTTCTCCCTGCTGCTCTAAAATGTCTTGGTACTATATTTCTTCCCACCCCACTCAACCCCCTATTCTTAGTGCTGAGCACTTTCAATAGGAATTCTTGTCCTTCAGTTCTGGAATTCTTTCTTGTCCTGTTTCACTCATAATTTCTTTTTTTCATTTTCTTTGGTCTGTGTCTAAGAGTCCCATTAGGAAGGAGTTAGATCTCCTACATGGATTCTCTATGACTTTTGCATCCCTCTGACTTTCATTTTCTCAGCCTTTCATTTCCTCAGCCTTTCAAACTATTATTTATCATTTTGCTATTATATTCAATGAGCCCTTTTCCCCTGAATATTTGGTTTTGCAACTTGTTATGAAATGGTATGGACCGAACAGAAGCAGAAGATATTAAGAGGTGGCAAGAATACACAAAAGAACTGTACAATATATGACAAACCCACAGCAAACATTATCCTCAATGGTGAAAAATTGAAAGCATTTCCTCTAAAGTCAGGAACAAGACAAGGGTGCCCACTTTCACCATTACTATTCAACATAGTTTTGGAAGTTTTGGCCACAGCAATCAGAGCAGAAAAAGAAATAAAAGGAATCCAAGTTGGAAAAGAAGAAGTAAAACTCTCACTATTTGCAGATGACATGATCCTCTACATAGAAAACCCTAAAGATTCCACCAGAAAATTACTAGAACTAATCAATGACTATAGTAAAGTTGCAGGATATAAAATCAACACACAGAAATCCCTTGCATTCCTATACACTAATAATGAGAAAACTGAAAGAGAAATTAAGGAAACAATTCCATTCACCATTGCAACGGAAAGAATAAAATACTTAGGAATATATCTACCTAAAGAAACTAAAGACTTATATATAGAAAACTATAAAACACTGGTGAAAGAAATCAAAGAGGACACTAATAGATGGAGAAATATACCATGTTCATGGATTGGAAGAATCAATATAGTGAAAATGAGTATACTACCCAAAGCAATTTATAGATTCAACGCAATCCCTATCAAGCTACCAACAGTATTCTTCACAGTGCTAGAACAAATAATTTCACAATTGGTATGGAAATACAAAAAACCTTGAATAGCCAAAGCGATCTTGAGAAAGAAGAATGGAACTGGAGGAATCAACCTACCTGACTTCAGGCTCTACTACAAAGCCACAGTTATCAAGACAGTATGGTACTGGCGCAAAGACAGAAATATTGATCAATGGAATAAAATAGAAAGCCCAGAGATAAATCCACGCACATATGGACACCTTATCTTTGACAAAGGAGGCCAGAACATACAATGGATTAAAGACAATCTCTTTAACAAGTGGTGCTGGGAAATCTGGTCAACCACTTGTAAAAGAATGAAACTAGACCACTTTCTAACACCATACACAAAAATAAACTCAAAATTGATTAAAGATCTCAATGTAAGACCAGAAACTATAAAACTCCTAGAGGAGAACATAGGCAAAACACTCTCTGACATACATCACAGCAGGATCCTCTATGACCCACCTCCCAGAATATTGGAAATAAAATCAAAAATAAACAAATGGGACCTAATTAACCTTAAAAGCTTCTGCACATCAAAGGAAACTATTAGCAAGGTGAAAAGACAGCCTTCAGAATGGGAGAAAATAATAGCAAATGAAGCAACTGACAAACAACTAATCTCAAAAATATACAAGCAACTCCTACAGCTCAATTCCAGAAAAATAAACGACCCAATCAAAAAATGGGCCAAAGAACTAAATAGACATTTCTCCAAAGAAGACATACAGATGGCTAACAAACACATGAAAAGATGCTCAACATCACTCATTATCAGAGAAATGCAAATCAAAACCACTATGAGGTACCATTTCACACCAGTCAGAATGGCTGCGATCCAAAAGTCTACAAATAGTAAATGCTGGAGAGGGTGTGGAGAAAAGGGAACCCTCTTACACTGTTGGTGGGAATGCAAACTAGTACAGCCACTATGGAGAACAGTGTGGAGATTCCTTAAAAAACTGGAAATAGAACTGCCTTATGATCCAGCGATCCCACTGCTGGGCATACACACTGAGGAAACCAGAAGGGAAAGAGACACGTGTACCCCAATGATCATCGCAGCACTGTTTATAATAGCCAGGACATGGAAGCAACCTAGATGTCCATCAGCAGATGAATGGATAAGAAAGCTGTGGTACCTATATACAATGGAGTATTACTCAGCCATTAAAAAGAATACATTTGAATCAGTTCTAATGAGGTGGATGAAACTGGAGCCTATTATACAGAGTGAAGTAAGCCAGAAGGAAAAACATCAATACAGTATACTAACGCATATACATGGAATTTAGAAAGATGGTAACAATAACCCGGTGTACGAGACAGCAAAAGAGACACTGATGTATAAAACAGTCTTATGGACTCTGTGGGAGAGGGAGAGGGTGGGAAGATTTGGGAGAATGACATTGAAACATGTAAAATATCATGTATGAAACGAGTTGCCAGTCCAGGTTCAATGCACAATACTGGATGCTTGGGGCTAGTGCACTGGGATGACCCAGAGGGATGGTATGGGGAGGGAGGAGGGAGGAGGGTTCAGGATGGGGAACACATGTATACCTGTGGTGGATTCATTTTGATATTTGGCAAAACTAATACAATTATGTAAAGTTTAAAAATAAAATAAAATTAAAAAAAAAAAAAAAGAACTGTACAAAAAAGATCTTCACGACCCAGATAATCACGATGGTGTGATCACTCACCTAGAGCCAGACATCCTGGAATGTGAAGTCAAGTGGGCCTTAGGAAGCATCACTACAAACAAAGCTAGTGGAGGTGATGGAATTCCAGTTGAGCTATTTCAAATCCTAAAAGATGATGCTGTGAAAGTGCTGCACTCAATATGTCAGCAAATTTGGAAAACTCAGCAGTGTCCCAAAGAAAGGCAATGCCAAAGAATGCTCAAACTATCACACAGTTGCACTCATCTCACACGTTAGTAAAGTAATGCTCAAAATTCTCCAAGCCAGGCTTCAGCAATATGCAAACCATGAACTTCCAGATGTTCAAGCTGGTTTTAGAAAAGGCAGAGGAACCAGAGATCAAATTGCCAACATCTGCTGGATCATCTAAAAAGCAAGAGAGTTCCAGAAAAACATCTATTTCTGCTTTCTTGACTATGCCAAAGCCTTTGATGGTGTGGATCACAGCAAACTGTGGAAAATTCTGAAAGAGATGGGAATACCAGACTACCTGATCTGCCTCTTGAGAAACCTGTATTCAGGTCAGGAAGCAACAGTTAGAACTGGACATGGAACAACAGACTGGTTCCAAATAGGAAAACAAGTACGTCAAGGCCGTATATTGTCACCCTGCTTATTTAACTTATATGCAGAGTACATCATGAGAAATGCTGGGCTGGAAGAAGCACAAGCTGGAATCAAGACTGCCTGGAGAAATATCAATAACCTCAGATATGCAGATGACACCACCCTTATGGCAGAAAGTGAAGAGGAACTAAAAAGCCTCTTGATGAAAGTGAAAGAGGAGAGTGGAAAAAGTTGGCTTAAAGCTCAACATTCAGAAAACTAAGATCATGGCATCCAGTCCCATCACTTCATGGCAAATAGATGGGGAAACAGTGGAAACAGTGGCTGACTTTATTTTGGGGGGCTCCAAAATCACTGCAGATGGTGACTGCAGCCATGAAATTAAAAGACGCTTACTCCATGGAAGGAAAGTTATGACCAACCTAGACAACATATTAAAAAGCAGAGACATTACTTTGCCAACAAAGGTCTGTCTAGTCAAGGCTATGGTTTTTCCTGTGGTCACGTATGGATGTGAGAGTTGGACTGTGAAGAAGGCTGAGCGCCGAAGAATTGATGCTTTTGAACTGTGGTGTTGGAGAAGACTCTTGAGAGTCCCTTGGACTGCAAGGAGATCCAACCATCCGTCCTAAAGGAGATGAGTCCTGGGTGTTCACTGGAAGGACTGATGTTGAGGCTGAAACTCCAATACTTTGGCCACCTGATGCGAAGAGCTGACTCATTTGAAAAAAACCCTGATGCTAGGAAAGATTGAAGGCAGGAGAAGGAGACGACAGAGGATGAGATGGTTGGATGGCATTATTGACTCAATGGACATGAGTTTGGGTAAACTCCAGGAGTTGGTGATGGACAGGGAGGCCTGGCGTGCTGCGGTTCATGGGATCACAAAGATTCGGACATAACTGAGTGACCGAACTGAACTGATTCTTGTTTCATGTAGCAATATATTCTCTGATCTCATACAGATAATTATGTCAGGCACTGTGCTAAGTGACTTATATTCACCATACTGAATCACCACAAGCAACCTGTGCATATATGTTCTTATGCCTATGTGGATGCCCAACAGACATCTCAAACTCAATATATATATATACAGAACTGAACTCCTGATCTTTTCCCTAAAACTCACCCTACCCACAGTCTTCCTCTTGTCACCTAACAATTCCTCCATCCAGTTCTTCAGGTCAAAAGCCTTGGTTCCTCTTCTTGTCTCACACAACATAGCTTAACCATCAGAAAATTCTGTTGGCTGAGCCTACAAAATGTATACAGAATTCAGCCATTCTCACCATCTTCAGTGTTACTACTGTGTCACCATCAACTCTCACCGACATTACAATGAAAGCCTCCTAACAATTCTATTTTTTTAACCCCCGACAATCTGTTCTCAAGGCAGAGAGCGTCTTTTAAAACTTCACTGAAAACTTCAAACATCACCTTCTCAGTGACGCCAATCCTGATTACCCTACTTCTGCACCCACTCTCTTCCTAATCCATTTCTCCATGATCTTGCTCTTCTCTTTCCTTTCTTACAGCAATTATGATTTTTGAACACCTAATTTCTCTTTCTTGCTTCTCCCCACCATTAGAACATAAGCCACAGAAAGGAAGAGACCTCTATTGTTTTGTTTATTGATGCATTAATTGGAAGAGTAGTTAATAACAAACATGTCGGATGAATAAATGAATAACTTTCATATTTAAGAGAAGTGAGGCCTACGACGATCAACTGGTCTAAGGATACACATCCAAAACATGAAAAACCGGGTTAAAATCCATGCTGGCCTGGTGCCAAAGTCCACATGTTTAAGTTAGACTGCCCCCTGTCCATGTCTATGATTAAAATGAGGTGAATCCTCCACAGACTTCCAGGCTTTGCAAGTTTTTTTCTTACATTTCTAACAAAGGAGAATATATAACTCTTTGTTTAAATTCTGAAGGAGAGTGTTTATGCAAATATGTGAGGCTGCAGAGGTGATGGCATTTAACTCAATAAAAGCCAGAAGATTAAGCAAGACTGGAAAATTCCTTTAGTCCTTCAGCTACCTAGATGGGAACAAGGCTGCCAGAGAAACATCTTAGTAGGAATCTCTGACCCCTTGTAGGATATGTAGTGCTTTCTCCCACTTGTACTTATTAGCAAGGCATGCCTTTGCGGTACATACGATATGACTGTATCCAGGATTTTCCGATCTGTATTCCAAAGATTTACTTTAAACACATGCTATTCTGTATTTTAACTGGACTATTGAAAAGCTTTTGGCTGCTTCCGCTATTCCTATTCAAATATCTAAATTGCATATTCTCCATAAATAAGAGGAAAACAAGCCTCAGGCTCCAAAAGGAAATATTACTTTTTTGTATTGGCAGCCCTAGAAAGGAAAGATAGAGACTTATACGTATTGTTACTTTAGATGACACTAAAAAAATGAACCAATACTGCGGTCAAGTATGCCATATGATAAATATTCTGTGTTATGTAAGAATGACACATTTCATCCCCTAGAGTCAAGAAGAAAGCTGGGAGGAGGCCTTCTATTCATCTCTGGCAGCAGATCTGGGAGAAAGGACTAAAGCTGCAGAAAAACAGAACCGTGATGCTTATCTTCACATTCACTACTTACCTGATATCATTTCCCTCCAGCAAGGGTGAAAGAATCCAATAAAGCTAGAGGAATCAGTTCTGGAGGAAAAACAGTAAGCTATTGCCAAAGGAAGGAAGGAAGCAAGCAGTGAGGAGTCTATGTCCAAAGAATTCATTCAGGCATATTCCCTTTCTCCAAATTACTGCAACTTTTTCATTCACTACTAAACTCGAGTCCATCGAATAAACTTTACTCAGTTATTGCAGCAAACAGCTGCTGCTTTTTTGCCTGACTGGCACCTAACCCTCCCTTCTTCTACTACAATAAATACACCCCATTTCTTTTGGAAAACTACCCCTCCAGTCTCTCAGACCATGTTTTTTGGGGAGGAAACTGCATCCCCATGAGGAGTGGAATGTGCCATTGGGGTCCGGCAGGAACCACAAACCCTGCTGCCACTGTGGGCATATGATGGGGGTAGTCCAGCCAGAGTGAACTCCAAGGACTTGTACAGGAGCTACAAAGAGGTGAAGACATAAATCTAAATTTCTTCTGCCAAAAGCAGACCCTGAGGATGAGGGTAACACTAACAAAAGTAGAACAGAAAGATCAAGAGAAAGAAGACTGAGTTCTGATAAAATCATTTGAGCCTTTGGATTAAATCTCACTTGAAGCTAGACAATGTGTATGTGTGTGCACAATGTAAATATATGTGTGTGTGCATATATATAAATATATATATATTCTAATATAAGGCACTCGATAAACATTTATGATTGCCTTATGGAGCGATCTGGAAAAACTGGAAGTTCAAAAACAAGGCAAAGCTCCATTTTCAGGGTTACAGTCATATAAGTATTTTATTTACTCAAGCTACCAGCAAAATCCAAGAATATAATAGAGGCAGAGTGATAATAATATTTCTAGAATTATTTCTACTATCTTAATGTGCAGACATTCAGTCTTTGATTAATTAACCAAGTGAACAGTGAGATGTGTTGTTATTAAAAACAGCATTCTCTTTCCCATTGAGCAGTTTTACTGATCATTCCAAAGCCTTTTGCTTTCTCACTTACTTCCTTCTTTTGTCCATTTCAACTTCATTTCCTCTCTCTACTTAGATCTTCCCAGCACTGTTAGAAATTCTAGCAGTCTTACTATATCAAAATAAAAGCATTATTCATTAACTTGATAAAATAATACATATCTCAGTCCTAAAGCCAACATCTTACTTAATAAACACTAGAGATGCATGATCAAATGCAAGGCAAGGATGTCCACTATCTCCACTACTATTCAACACTGGACTGAAAGTATTAGCCAATGAAATGGGCAAGAAGCTTATAAATTGGAAAAAAAAAAAAAATTAAACAACTATTTTCAAATGACGTAGAAGGGAACATGGAAAATCTTAGTAAATCAATAAGATAAACTAATTAAAATAATAAAAGAATTTAATAAGGTAGCAAGATATAAAATTAAAATATAAAAAACAATAGCCTTCATATGAAAGCATACTAAATAGTTAAAGGATATGGTGGACAAGAAAATTTTCCTTAATGTAACAACAAATAAGATAAAATGCTTACAAACAAATTAACAAGAAATGTGCAAAACTTATATGACAGAAACTTTAAGACACTTGACAGGCACAAAAATAGACTTGAACAAATGAAAACATATCTGGTGTTCTTGGACAGGATAACTAAACATCATAAAATTTTAAGTTCTCCTTGAATTAACTTCTAAATTTAATACAATGCTAATAAAAATACTAACAATCTTTTTTGGGAAGCTAGACAACTTGGAAAAATAAACAAGTAAAGATATCCAGGAAAACACTAAAAAAGAAAAGCTATGAGAGGGAACTGCTGCTGCTGCTAAGTCGTTCAGTCGTGTCCGACTCTGTGCGACCTCATAGACGGCAGCCCACCAGGCTCTACCGTCCTTGGGATTCTCCAGGCAAGAACACTGGAGTGGGTTGCCATTTCCTTCTCCAATGCAGGAAAGCGAAAAGTGAAAGGGAAGTCGCTCAGTCGTGTCCGACTCTTCGCGACTCCATGGACTGCAGCCTACCAGGCTCCTCCGTCCATGGGATTTTCCAGGCAAGAGTGCTGGAGTAGGGTGCCATTGCCTTCTCCGGTGAGAGGGAACTATCCCTACCAAAATTAGAACATAAAACAAAATATCTATAATTAAAACATGAGGTATCAGCACACAAATAGACTATGAAAGAGACTCTGAAATCAGAGCCAAATACATATAGAAACTTAGTAATAATAAAAATGGTATCTCAAATCACTACAACTAAGGTAAATTTTAGAAAGAAAGAAAGAAAAAGAGAGAGAAAGAAAGGAAGAAAGAAAAATGATGGAACAACTGTTTAGCCATTTGGAAAAAGATAAAACTAGATCCCTACAACAAATTATTTACACAAATCCCAAAAGATCAGAGATTAAAAAGTAAAAAATGAAACGAGAGTCGATTCTTGGTATTCATGGCATTCATGGCAATGTTCTACAAAGTTTCTGCAAACATTGAATTCACAAATACTGAATGATTATTCCTAGGGCAAACAAAGGGTCAGGTTCCTGCAAGCCTCTGATAATAATTTCATCAACTGATCAACACATAACTTATTTTATGTGTTTTTGTTCAGAGACACCTTATTCAATGTATGTTGTTGAGTCATAAACATTGAACACACCACCACAGCACTGTAACTCATACCTAAATGAAGCTTATCTAATACACTTATTTTCTCCCTAACGGACATCACAGTATTTATGTGCTTAAGAACTGAAGTTCTGTAGACACAAATTCAGCACCATACTTTGGGGTCAAACAGTAAAATCACCAACAAAAAGCACAAAAATATGAAAAGGACACTGTTTACAATGCGAGTGCTGAAAGAAGGCAGAGCATCGCCTTGTACGAACTCAGCTGGGCCCATGATCACTGGCTGACTCGGATTTGTGCCAGTTTGCAAATATCTGTACATGACTACAAGAGCACCACGAGTATTGACCTGGGGTTACAAATACATTTTAGTACAAATACAGAATCTGCAATGAAGATCACCTATGTGTACACACTTCAAGAAAATACAAGTGGCTTCCCCTCTAACCTCAGTATAGGAAAAGGCTTTCTAACCATGACTTAAATTCTAGATACATTTGAAAGAAAATATGTTTGACTACATAAGAATAAAAAACTTATGCATGGCAAAAAATGTGCAAAAGTCAAAAGAAAACAAATGGAAAAAGTATATGTAAAATATGTAAGTATATGTAAAATATGTCACAGATAAAGGGCTAATAATCACTAACAAAATTTTAAAAATCTTAAAATTAAAGGAAAAAAGTCCAAAAACGCCAAATAAATATGTGCAAAAAAATCAATAATTTACACAAAAAGATATAAAAATGGCCTTTAAACCTAAGAAAAGATGTTCACCTTTTCTCATAATAATAGTAATGGTTTACAGACAACTGAATTTTTTAAAATCCATAAATTCATGCTTATAAAAACAAACAGATAAACAAACAGAAAAGAAAACTTGCTCCTTCCAGTAGAAATCCCATTAACAAATATAAATAAAATGATAATATTAGAAAATCACCATTTGACAGCCATCATAGTGGTAACCGATTCAGGCAAGAAGCAACAGTGGATGTTAAAACAGTGAAAGCTTGAGGGGGAACAGAACATATTTACAGTTTCAAAGCTAACCCCTCATAAGACGCTTAAATTTCAAAGGGGACAATAGTAACTTTATAGTAGGAAACCTGAAAGATATTTCCTAAACAAGGTGATTGAAGTTAATACCAAAAGCAATGGGACAAATCAATATCATTTACCTTCTGTTGTGATACACAGAATACACATCACTTCTGTGGTATTCTTGTCAGAAAGAGCATTTCTTTTTTTTCTTTAATTAATTTATTTTTTATTGAAGGATAATTGCTTTACAGAATTTTGCTGTTTTCTGTCAAATCTCAGCATGAATCAGCCAAAGGTATACATATATCCCCTCCCAGAAAGAGTATTTCTCACATCTAATCATATGAAAACTCAGACTGAAGGAGATTTTACTATTTAGGTGCATACTTAGTGGTGGCTCAGACAGTAAAGCGTCTGCCTACAATGCGGGAGACCCAGGTTCGATCCCTAGGTCGGGAAGATCCCCTGGAGAAGGAAATGGAAACCCACTCCAGTACTCTTGCCTGGAAAATCTCATGGACTGAGGAGCCTGGTAGGCTACAGTCCATGGGGTTGCAAAGAGTCAGACATGACTGAGCGACTTCACTTTCACTTTCACTTTAGTAAAAAGACATGCATATTTAGGTAAAGAGGCATCAAATATACATAAAGGAACAAAACACACATAATCAATCATACTTAACCTTTCAGTCAAACCTCATCCGTCAATGATTATGGTTTCAGTTCAGTTCAGTTCAGTCGCTCAGTCGAGTCCGACTCTTTGCAACCCCATGAATCGCAGCACGCCAGGCCTCCCTGTCCATCACCAACTCCCGGAGTTCACCCAGACTCACATCCATCGAGTCAGTGATGCCATCCAGCCATCTCATCCTCTGTCGTCCCCTTCTCCTCCTGCCCCCAATCCCTCCCAGCATCAGAGTCTTTTCCAATGAGTCAACTTTTTGCATGAGGTGGCCAAAGTACTGGAGTTTCAGCTTTAGCATCATTCCTTCCAAAGAAATCCCAGGGCTGGTCTCCTTCAGAATGGACTGGTTGGATCTCCTTGCAGTCCAAGGGACTCTCAAGAGTCTTCTCCAACACCACACTTCAAAAGCATCAATTTTTCAGCGCTCAGCCTTCTTCACAGTCCAACTCTCACATCCATACGTGACCACAGGAAAAACCATAGCCTTGACTAGACGAACCTTTGTTGGCAAAGTAATGTCTCTGCTTTTGAATATGCTATCTAGGTTGGTCATAACTTTCCTTCCGAGGAGTAAGCGTCTTTTAATTTCATGGCTGCAGTCACCATCTGCAGTGATTTTGGAGCCCCAAAAAATAAAGTCTGACACTGTTTCCACTGTTTCCCCATCTATTTCCCAGGGAGTGTGGGGGGAGTCACAAAATGATGAGCTTCTATTTCTATCATTTTTTTTTCCATACTTATTAGCTGGAATTCTTCTGTAAAGGGCTACTTGACCTTCCTGAAGTATAAGCTAATCCAGAGGATTAGCTATACAAATCTTAATTAGTATTAAGTGTGAATTAATTAAATGCTGAATTTCTTCCTTTAAATGGCCAATTTTCAGACTAGAATTAGTGCCCTAGTTTCTTCAGTGGTCTCAGTGAGGTGTTGGGTAATTCTCCTTTTGTCATTATGATATAGATCATTTTATGTTAAATATGTTTCAATCAATTGTGTAGGGGTTTTTGTTCTGCTTTGTTTTTGAGACTCAAATCTTCTCTGTGGCCAGTAGGAGCTACTAATGCATTTGAAGTTCAGTTTTAGATACAAAGAATCTGAAGAGCTTATGAGACATCCAAGAAGACATACCTACCTGGCAATTCGATTGGTTCTGAAACAGGAGACAAAAAACAAACAACAAAATACTGAAGCAGTGTAATTCTTATTCCTAACTATGGTTTTGGAGAAGACTCTTGAGAGTCTCCCAGACTGCAAGGATATCAAACCAGTCAATCCTAAAGGAAATCAATCTTGAATATTCATTGGAAGGACTGATGCTGAAGCTCCAATACTTTGGCCACCTGATGGGAAGAGCTGACTCACTGGAAAAGATCCTGAAGCTGGGCAAGATTGAAGGCAGGAGGAGAAGGGGATGACAGAGGATGAGATGGTTGGATGGCATCACCGACTCGATAGACCTGAGTTTGAGCAAGCTCCAGGAGACGGTGAAGGACAGGGAAGCCTGGCGTGCTGCAGTCCATGGGGTCGCAAAGAGTCGGACACGACTGAGCCACTGAACAACAACAAAAACAAGGCATCGTAACCACCTTACAGATATGCCTGAGAGGATTTTTCAATAGAAATTAAGATTTTAAAATTAACATATTCACTAAACATTTGATTTATCTGGTGGGTTTCTTTTTCTTTTCTTCTATTTCTAGTATGATGATTAGTATACCCCAGTCTCTAAGACAAGGTTCCTACCTTCAATGAGCTTAGTAGGAAAGACACCATAACTGTTCATCTTACATGCCAGGTGCAAATGCAGGTCAAGGCAAATATATCACAGAATAAAATTAGTGTTACAGTAATAGAAACAAGGGATTCTATCCAGCTCGAGTCATCTTAAAAGAATCATTTGAGTCAGAATCAAAAGTTGATTTTGATAAATAACAGGGAGGAAAGTATGCCAGGGAATTGGAGGAAAGGTGTGGGGTGTGTGATAGAGAGCCAGTTCTGGAAAGACCATATCAGGAGTGCTGAAAACAAAGGAAAATGCAAGGTGATATGGGGCCAAGGTGAAGAGATTATTTATAAGAATAGAACTATCTAAAAGAACTTTCTACAGAGTGGATATGTTCTATATCTGTGCTGATCAATATAGCAGTCACCAGTCACATGCAGCCACTGAGACCAAAGAAGTGAATTTTCAGTTTTATGTATTTAATTTCAAATGAATAGACACCTGGAGCTACTGCTTACCATACTAGACAACACACTATTAGAATAAAAACTCAGAACAGGTATTTGTTTCTGTTGAATAAATGAATGAACAAGAGAATACATGCTTAAATGTACACTCAAGTGAATATTCCAAAGGGTATATAGTATATTAGAAAATCGTATCTTAGGAAAATGTGATACACAAAATTGGAAAAGTAGGTTAGGGCCAGATTATAGATGACTTTGAATGCAAACTTAGAGTTTGAACTATATTTGCAACATAATTTTAAAAATCAGTGACATTTTCTTAGAAAGGGAAGCATAATATTTGTTTTAGGATAAGTAAGCTAGCAGTGGTGAGCAGTATGTACTGACAAGACAAAATCTGGAAGAAAAGATAGGTGGGTAACCTAGGTCAGAGATTCTTAAACTTTTTTGGTTTCAAGATCCTGTATTAGTTTTCTAGGCTATCGTAACAAAAGTACCACAGATGAGTGGCTTAACACAGAGAGAGGTATTCTGTCACAATTCTGGAGGCTAGAAGTCTGAAATCAAGGTACCGGCAGGGCCACACTCCCTTTGAAGGTTCTGAGGGAGAAACCTTCTTTGCCACTTGCTAGCCTTGGTGCTTCTGGTAATCTCCGGTGTTCCTTGGCTTATAGCTACATCACTCCAATCTCTGCCTCTGTCTTCACAGGGCATTCTTCTCTATACATCTCCTCTGCATCTCTATATTCAAATCTCCTCCTTCCTGCTCTTATAAAGACACCAGTAATTAGATTTAGGGCCTGTGGTAATCCACCATGACCTCATTTTAACTTAAATACATCTGCCAAGATCCTGTCTCCAAATAAAGGATCACGGATTATGACATGAATATATCTTTTGGGGGAACATTCAACTCACTTACAGGCCCCTTAACACTCTTTAAAAATGACTGCAGTTCCCAAAGGGTTTTTTCATATGTTGAACCAGACATGGAACAACAGACTGGTTCCAAATTGGGAAAGGAGTACATCAAGGCTATATACTGTCACCCTGCTTATTTAACTTACATGCAGAGTATATCATGCGAAACGCCAGGCTGGATGAAGCACAAGCTGGAATCAAGACTTCCGGGAGAAATATCAATAACCTCAGATATGCAGGTGACACCACACTTATGGCAAAAAGTGAAGAGGAATTAAAGAGCCTCTTGTTGAAAGTCAAAGAGGAGAGTAAAACAGCTGGCTTAAAGCTCAACATTCAAAAAACTAAGATCATGGGATCTGGTCTCATCACTTCATGGCAAACAGATGGGGGAAACAATGGAAACAGTTACAGACTTTATCATCTTGGGCTCCATCACTGCAGATGGTGATTGCAGCCATGAAATTAAAAGACACTTGCTCCTTGAAAGAAAAGCTATGACCAACCTAGACAGCGTATTGAAAAGCAGAGACATTACTTTGCCGACAAAGGTCCATATAGTCAAAGCTATTGTTTTTCCAGTAGTCATGTATGGATGTTAGAGTTAGATCATAAAGAGAGCTGAGTGCCAAAGAATTGACGCTTCTGAGCTATGGTATTGGAGAAGACTCTTGAGAGTCCCTTGGACTGCAAGGAGATCCAACCAATCAATCCTAAAGAAAATCAGTCCTGAATATGCATTGGAAGGACTGATGCTGAAGCTGAAGCTCCAATACTTTGGCCACCTGATGCAAAGAGCTGACTCACTGGAAAAGATCCTGATGCTGGGAAAGACTGAAGGCAGGAGGGGAAGGGGATGACAGAGGATGAGACGGTTGGATGGCATCACCAACTCGATGGACATGAGCTTGAGCAAGCTCCGAGAGTTGGTGATGGACAGGGAAGCCTCACGGCCTGCAGTCCACGGGGTCGCAAAGAGTCAGACAACTGAACAACTGAACTGACTGACCATGTTAGATATTGATATCTACCATATTAGAAATAAAAATTAAGTGCTTAAGTACTTTTCTACTCATTTATTTTGTTGTAGTTTGTATTCAGTCGCTAAGTTGTGTCTGACTTTTTGTGACCCCGTGAACTGCAGCATGCCAGGCTTCCCTGTCCTTCACTATCTCCTTGAGTTTGCTCATTTAAGACAGAAATGGAAAAAAAAAAAAAAAAAACCTCATTGCACTTTAACACATTTTTATGAACAATAAATGTATTTTCCAAAAAAAATTGTGAGAAGAATGGCACTGTTTTATATGTCTGTAAATCACAATCAAAGATGGCTAGATTCTCACATCTACTTCTGCAGTCTTATCATGTACAGTTTTGGTTGAGGTATCTGAAGATAATCTGGCCTCAGATATGTAGCTGGAAAAAGAAGTGTTTCAGTAGCTTTTATGGGTAACTATAGATAGTCTTCCTTGACAGTACATCAAAACTCAACAAATGGTCGTTTTTTAAAGACAAAAGTACAATGAGATATCACCTCACCTGCCAGATGACTATCATCATAAAGAACACAAATAACAAATGTTGAAGAGGAGGTAGAGAAATGGACAGTTGCTTTGCTACTTGAACTATTATCAGTGAACTCTTGAGGCTCTGTTACATTAAAATCCATTGTTCTACTTTGCACTTTGAATGATTTTATAATATCATGCATTGGTCATGTGGAATACACTGGCTATCTTTCTAATAGCAACACATTTCAAACACCATCGATTTCATCCGAAAAGTCTTCAAGTACTGGGAAGTTTTTTTCACATTTTCATTTTTGCTTGAAAGCTTAAACTTTATCACAAGCAATGGTAAAATTCTTTTTGCTCATTTGGGGAAAACTTCTGCCCAATATCAAAATCTTAAATAACCTCAGTCTATCAGTATTTTTTTTAATGGTGTTCCATGAAAAAAAAAAAAGTTTAGCGCAATTCAAACAACTGCAAAAGTGCCAGTCCTTGAGACAACCACTGTACATCAGAATGCACAATGTGCAGTCAAATAGAGTCATAATAAACATGTACTCAAGGGGCAAGATTTAATGAAATGAACAATACTAACTGATTCATGAAAGACATTCTTAAGCAAAACTAGATTTTTTTCCACAAGGGTGTGACAGTACAGAATACAATGATTACTAACATAGTTTGGCACCACTGCCTTAATTTGAGTAAAGCACTACAAATTTACTCTTCGTGCTTTTTCACCAACAGTGAAAAGTCAGGACAGTGAAAAAGGCAAATAACATCTTAGTACAATTATGAAAACAGTTATAGACTGTGCACACCCCTGAAAGATTCCCAGGGAATGCCTCCTAACCCCGGGAGGCCTAGATCAAATTTTGAGGACCCCCTGTCTTAGTCAAGTGGTTCTCAACTGTAATGTGCATCAGAATCACCTGTGACCTCAAATTAATGAATCAAATCTATTTGTACATTGACAAAGCACCATTAGCTGAATCCTAGGCGCAACAGAGGTTAACAACTACTGGCTAGACGGTACAGCGATAGATAAAACTAGGATAATAGAAGTGGGAATGAACAGTAGGAGACTGCCAGAAACTCTACTAAAAGACTTTACAGATTGACGAAATGTTAAGAATATGAAGAAAATCAAAATAGCAAAGGTTCTGAGTCTTGATTACTAATAACATTAAGAGAACAAGAGAAGTCATGTGAAGCCTATTAAGGAACTAGAGAAATGGGAAGGAAGATGAATTATTTTTCTCCTGATCTTCTGGACTAGAATTAATTCCCTCTTCCTCTACTCTCTCATTAAATGTTATTTGTATTCTATCTTTAGATTTTATTTTATTTTAAAATTTTACTTTATCTTTCATTGTATTACACTGTACTGTTTGCATGTTAGACTCCCATTAAGTAGAAATTAAAACTCCTTGAGGGCCTGAATGAGCTTGGGTATACCAGTCATTGCTATTGCTATTGCTAAGTCACTTCAGTCGTGTCTGACTCTGTGTGACCCCGTAGACGGCAGCCCACCAGGCTCCGCCGTCCCTGGGATTCTCCAGGCAAGAACACTGGAGTGGGTTGCCATTTCCTTCTCCAATGCATGAAAGTGGAAAGTGAAAGTGAAGTCGCTCAGTCGTGTCTGATTCTTAGCAACCCCATGGATTGCAGCCTACCAGGCTCCTCCATCCATGGGATTTCCCAGGCAAGAGTACTGGAGTGGGGTGCCATTGCCTTCTCCATACCAGTCATAGGCTCTAACATATATATGATCTTGGGAGTTAATGAATCTCTCTAGCCCCAATTTTATCATGTCTAAAATGGAAATAAAATGATCATTTACTTTTAGAGTAACTGTAAGGATCAGAGATAAATGCTCATAGTAACTAGCATAATGCCTAACACACAGTAAAAACTCAGCAAATAGCAATAATAAAATCAATTGGCATACTGGCATTTCCATTAAAAGTACTCCTTTCAGAGCTAAGACCTTTCTGACTGAACACAGACCTTTGGCAATTCTCACAGTACAGCACACCAGATACCATTCATCCTCAATTAATTACAGAAATGATCATCTAATTTGTGAACTGAATTATCCAATTTATCCTGACAGAGGCTCATTAAGGCCTCTAGAAAAATGGACAAAGAAGTATAATTTAATAATCTGAGTTGCTTCTTTGGAATGCTGCATCTAATTCTGCACAAATGTAGAAGAAAAAAATTCTCAAATAAAATTCCCAGATAGACAGTGGACTTAATTTACTCATGCTATCTTTAACCTTCATACAGACAGATAATTTATAATTTACAGCAGGCGGAGAAAATTTTTTTCTCCATTCATGTAACTGAAACACACATCTGGTCTAAAAGGCAGACGTTTGCAAGACGTACTCCCCAGACGTTAATGGGTTAATAGTTCTGGAACAGTAGAGCAGTACAAAACGAGCTGAAATAGGAATGGGAATGAGGAGAGAATGGGAAGGGGTGGTCCTAGGTAAGGTAAAATGCAGCTCTCAAAGCTGGCTTTCAGCCAGCACAGCTAAGCTCACATCTCCCAACTTTCCAAAAATAACATTAGGGTCTTTTTGACCACAAGTAGTAAGGACTACAGTTTTAGGTTTCATCTAAAAATAACTATTAAAAACAACCAAAAAAACCATACATCAGTCAAAGTGTGATGAGAATTTTTTAAACTCTGTACCATGACCCAATAAATGCTGTTTCTATAACAACCAGAAATAGTGCCTATCCCCAACTCCATTATTTCTAAATGGCATGCTTGGAACAGGTTGTAATTTCTTAGAGAAAAAACTCTAGAATATCATAGTAGGATGCTTTCATTTGTTAAGTAAACAAAAACTCATTTCAAAGTGGGTTAAAATAACACTTCTTCAGTTTTTGTGTGTACATGAATCATCCGGACAGCCTATTAAAATGGAGATTCTGATTCAGCAGGACTACAGTAGGCCCTGAAATTTCTTTGTTCAAACAAGCTCAGAGGTGATGCTAATGCTATCAGTTCACAGACCACCATTTCCATACCAGCGACTTAAACCACAAAGAAATATATGTATTAATACTTCTGGAAACCCAGAGATAAGACTGTTCAACAATGTGATCAAGAACCCATAGCTCGTCTATCTCTCTGAGATACCATCCAAAATGTCACTTCATCCTAAGGTTGGCTCCACCTTTTTGGGTACAGTGTGGATGACAATAGTAATCAGAGCTATTAATACATGATTTCCTTGATTATTTCCCACAGAAGATACAGAGTGGCTTCCCATGGATCTCTTATAAGAGCAAGGAATACTAGCCCCAAAACTTAAAACACTTTCCTATTTGCCAGGATTAGGTCATCTGTTCACACCTGAACCATCAAGCAGCAAGTAACCCTGGATCAACCAGGCCCACCCTTGAACTGAGGGTGGAAATCAGCTTTCCTGATGCTCACTGGTTACATGGGAGTAGAGGAATCCCAGGGCTTCCCTGGTGGCTCAGATAGTAAAGTGTCTGCCTGCAATGTGGGAGACCTGGGTTCGATCCCTGGGTTGGGAAGATCCCTTGGAGAAGGAAATGGCAACCCACTCCAGTACTCTTGTCTGGAAAATCCATGGATGGAGGAGCCTGGTAGGCTACAGTCCATGAGCTCACAGTCAGACATGACTGAGAGACTTCACTTTCACTTTCTTTTTCACTTTCAGGGGAATCCTGGAGAAAAAGCATGGGTCCATTAGGAAAGAAGAAAGAAGAACGGATGCTTTGTAGACTATAAATAACATCCAAGAAAAATATTTTCTTCCCTCATCCCATTAATGTTTCAATGCAATCATTTGGTTCTGAATTCACTGCATCAACTTTTCCAGCTGTTAGAAATCTCATTATACTGGGACATCTTTAAAATCTTTACTGTCTTTGGTAAGATGGCTTGCAAAGCTCTTTCATCTATTAGAATTCATATTAGAGTATAACTATAAAAATAATTTCAAAATACTCATCAATCTAAAATGACATGGAAGCTTTTTATTTCAAAATGTATAAAGTAAGATGCATAATAATAATAATAATAATAATGGCAACAGGATATATAGTAGCCTAGCAGTAAAGTAGGAAATAAATTCATAATATGGGATATATGTAGGAATAAATGAATAAAGAAATGTGGGCTTTGTTTCGAATCTATTAGTCTTTCCATGGAAGCAAGATTTCCTCCTAGGGTGAATTATATGGTATGTATACTATAGCTCAAAAAACTGTTTTTAAAAAACAAACAAACAAAACACTTCCCTCTAACAATACAGAGCAACAACTTGTGGAGAAAACTATCTAAAAAAGACAGTCACATATGTCACAAATGTCAAACATCTACTATTTAGATTAAACAAAAATCAGTCACAGAAACTGCGTAAGAGGTCTCTGGAAGCAATACCAAAAATGTGGTTTGTGTGATTTGACCTTCAGTGTTGCTCTACCTCACAGAACTTCTAGACTCAGGAAACGTAACATTCCCTGGAAGAAACACTATTTGCTAATAACAGAAAGCACAGGCCAGAGTCAACTATATAGGCTCATAGCTTGCACAACAGTTGCTCCTAAGAAAAACTTGGCAAACATCTCAGTCATAACATACTAACAGACGAGACAGTTTTTTAAACTACTAAAGCTAAAGGAATGTGATCATTTTACAGGTTAGGCTCACTGTTTTATAAAGGATTCTATCTTGTATTCAACACTGACATAAAGGAAGAACTATTAATTCAAAATCGGACCTACAATGCACAATATAAATTATTACATATATACTATACAAGGCTATCTTCAGATATGGGTCAGTAACTTGAAGTCTAATTGGTACCTAATTCGAGTCACTACATAAATCTGGCACTACACAAATCTAGTGAAATATAAAAGTTAAAGGGTATTATTATTCACAATAGCCAAAAAAAGATATAGAAACAACTTAAGTGTCAACCAATGAACGAGTATTATTCAGTTATAAGAAAGAGGGAATTTCTGCCATATGCGACAACATGGATGAACCTGGAGGACATGCTAAGTAAAACAAGGCAGATACAGAAAGACAAATACTGTCTGGTTTCACTTATACATGGAATCTTAAAAAAAAAAAAAAAACAAGGAAACAAAGTAGAATGGTGGTTAGCAGGAACTGGAGGGGTGGGGAATGACAAACAATGGTCAAACAGTACAAGCCTTTGACAAGTTCTGGGCATCTAACTACTTACAAAATAAAAAAGAAATGTCTTTCTGGCCTCCATGGACCTCCTTAATATAGTTGTTCCCTCCCCTTTAACTAATTTCCAACCCTCAATAAAAACTCAAAGTAAGCTGATTATAGAAGTTCAAAAAAAAAAACTTAACTTTTTTGGCTTTGATGTATTTGCTCATTCCACCTGTAATACTTGAATTGCTTCCCTAATTCTATCTGTCCAAATCGTACTTATCTAGCCCAAGATCCATGTCTCCCTTTAAGTCAGCCCTAACAAGCTCTCCAGGTGATCTCTATGCACACTCAGTATTGACAACGAGGAGATTTCAAGATCATGAAAACCTAGGGACTTTCCTGGCAGTCCAGTGGCTAAGCCTCTGTGCTCCCAATGCAGGGGCCTGGGTTTGATCCCTGGTCAGGAAACTAGATCCCACACGCCACAACTAAGAGTTTGCATGCCGCAACTAAGACCTGGCATAGCCAAATAAATAAATTACAACAAAAAAAAATGGAAACCTCTCTACAGCAATTTTAAATAAATAGGCAATTATTTGCCTCACATTGGAAAAGACCCTGATGCTGGTAAAGATTGAAGGCAGGAGGAAAAGGGGACAACAGAGGATGAGATGGCTGGATGGTATCACCAACTCGATGGACATGAGTTTGAGCAAGCTCGGGAGTTGGTGATGGACAGGGAAGCCTGGCATGCTGCAGTCCATGGGGTCGCAAAGAGTCGTATATGACTGAGCAACTGAACTGACTGAAGAAAAAGTCTGAAAGCAGATAGTCCAGGGTTGACATCCAATGATGTTAACATCCTTAGAATACTGGTTTGTCACATCATAAGCACAAGATGGTTGCTGCTCCTTTAAGGCAGGAAAAAGGGACAAGTAACAAAGAACCATGCAGAAATATCACTTCTCTTTTATCTGGAAAGTATTATAAAAGCTTTCTTATAAGCTTCCCCTCAATAGGTTGTGGCAAACTTTATTTTTCAAAGATAGCCACACCAACAAACTCACCCCAGCCCACATGATCTTTTTACAATGTGATAGGTACTTCTTCAACTGAGAGGTCATATTTTCTCCCTTTGAATCTGGGAAGGGGGACTTTTTGACCAACAGAGTACAGCAGAAGTGATGCTATGTGACTTCTGAGGCAACATCATAAAAAGAATACAGCTTCCATCTGGGGCTCTCTCTTTTGGGAAACTCTTAGAGCCCAGAAACCACGCTGAGACCACGTGTGAATGTTCTAGCTGGGTCCCCAGCAGACGTAAGCATTAACCGTCAAACAGTACAAAGGGGCCTTTTCATACAATTCCAGCCTCCAGTCTTGGAGTCTTCTAGCTACAGCTAGAAGTTTTAAGTTGTTTTAAGTCACTACATTCTGGAAGAGTTTATTAAGCACAATCGAGAATTAAAACTGCTATGATTGGCCAGAACTAACTCACGTGACCACCTTCACCTGCAAAGAACCTGGGAAATGAGGGAACATGATGGCCATGAACTTAACTAAGGTGCCCTGAAGAAGGAAATGGCAGCCCACTCCAGTGTTCTTGCCTGGAAAATCCTACGGACAGAGGAAGCTGGTGGGCTACAGTCCATGGGGTCACAAAGAGTCAGACACGACTGAGTGACTGACACTAACACTAAGTAAGGTGAGGACACTGCCACCTTAATCGGGGTCTATTAACAATGGGAGATGGAAATGAGGACTAGATAGGCAACTAACAGTATCTGCCACAACCACTTGGTTAACACTCATTACCTACTACCTTATATCACATTGATCTTTTCTCACATATATGTCTTACATCCACTAGTAAAATATGAGTCTTGAAGGCAAAGATTATTTCATTACAAAATGCCTTAAATGGTAACTACCTTAAAACTATTAGCTATTTAAATTCTGAAGGGAAATATTTATATCATACTTAGTAAGAACTTCTAGGTCCCAGAAACTGTGAGGTTCTGAAACAAATGCACAGAAAAGATTTAATAATTTTTTCTTCAGCTTTTTTCTGAGAAAATGATGGTGCAACTGAAAGATGAAATAAGCTTTGATAATGCCCTGCAGTATACAGACAAATATCAACTGATCCCAGAGTTAGACTGAGTCATCAGAATGGTGTCTGGAAATCCTGCACAAAGCTGACCAGTACAGGCACTAGTCCAGCCCTTTATAAACACTGGTGCAGGCTAATTAACAATTGCAGGGTACTTTGTAAATACAAAGGGCTAACTGTTTATTTTTAAATAATCACAGTGATTTAGCAGTAAATGATAAACTTACTGTTAGTGCAACGGGAATCTTGTTGTATTTTCTAGAAATGACACTAGTTCACAAGTACTCCTGATCACTCATAATTTTACTGATCATCTATCTCTATTTCTTTAAATAGCAGATGCTTTACTGTCTGAGCCACCAGGGAAATCCAAATAATAATAGTAATATAGAAATCAGATGTTATTGAAATTTAACTTAAAATCAATCTTAACACTAATCAGAAAACATTCTAAAACTTCTATTTTAGCTAAACAGAAATGTGTTATCTGAATTTTAAAAACTCTGGTTTATCATTCAAATGACTAAAACTGAAAACAGCCACTTCAGTTGGTTATGCAAATATCAATTAATACCCACACAGTACTTTAGAATTTAGTCCTTTCATAGATAGATAGATCTTCTTTAAAAATTACTACATATGAAAGTGGTTTGTTAACTGTAAAAATCTCTATAAAAGTAATTTAGCAATCTGTATTAGCAATAAATATTACTAATAATATGAATACTATTATTCATCTACTAGTTATAGTTTGTATTAGTAATAATATTACTATTATGAGTAACAATAACATTAAGGCTTATGAGAAGGAATTTATATGCCCTTTCTATAGACGAGGATACTGAGGCTCCGGAAGGAGAACTGATTGGACCATAATCACACAGTTGGTTGAAATATACTTGGTACTTACACTCGTATCTTCAGACTTGAAATTCTGGGGTACTTTCTACTACATCATCCTGTTTGTATAAAATGTTTACTCTTCAAAACATGATTGACTCCCAAAGATGGGGTAAGAAATGTGAAAGGAGAGGTCTACTGTTGAACACTGAAGTGTCATTTCTAAGGCTCTAGAGCAAACCATGAAGGAAATGGCAACCCACTCCAGTGCCCTGGCCTGGAAAATCCCATGGATGGAGGAGCCTGGTTGGCTGCAGTCCATGGGGTCGCTAAAAGTCAGACACGACTGAGCGACTTCACTTTCACTTTTCACTTTCCCAAACTGGAGAAGGAAATGGCAACCCACTGCAGTGTTCTTGCCTGGAGAATCCCATGGACGGAGAAGCCTGGTAGGCTGCAGTCCATGGGGTCACACGGAGTTGGACACGACTGAAGCAACTTAGCAGCAGCAGCAGCAGCAGCAGAGCAAACCAATCTCATGTCATTGGACAACCCGGTAAACTAAGCTAAAGATCATAAAGAAGAACAAAAGAGAGATTCACTGCAATATAGTCTAGGAAATGAAACCAACTGCAATAACTTTAAACTAGGAGCATTAAAAAAAAAGCTTCACATTATAACATTTTCAGTATTTCTTTAAAATATGGCACCTTGGTCATCATAACTACAAACATGGCTTTATTTCAGTTCAAGTCAAAACTGTCCCTCCCTCAAATATATATATTAAAGATCCTTTGAGTACCAATGCTTATAAAAACTACCTTAAGTTGTAAGTTCCTAGGAACTTTTAATTAAATCACGAACACCCAATTTTACCAGATACATCTGGCAATGCCATGAAACTGAAATATCTCCCGTACAGTCACAGCACGTATTAAGTCTTCATTAAACCTCAGAGCAAAATCTTAGGAGGTTGTCTGTACTTCAGATGTTCCCTAAGAGAGGTCTAAAGTACAAGTGTCTAGAAATTATTTTCCTAAGATAGCATACCTAACACAGGATTTAGGCTAAGATTCGCCAATTCTAGCTGGAAAATATAGAAACCCAACAAGTCTGCACATTCACTAGCAGATAAAAGGGATTAATTATACCCTTAACATACAAGTATGATTTATATGCAGGTGGAAAAGCAACCAAGCTGTAACTGTTCAAATATTTCTCTTACTTGAAATACCAATACAGCTAACATAGAAGCACATCTACCATTACACTTCCAAACAACAATCAAAGCATTAAGTGAAGTGTGAAATCTTCCACTGAAAAAGCTTTGGAAGAAAGAATTCTGAGTACTGAACAGCTTTTAAGGGGACTTCCCTCGTGGTGCCGTGGATAAGAATTCGCCTGCCAAAGCAGGGGACACTGACGGGCTCAACCCCTGGTCAGGGAAGATTCCACATGCTGCAGAGCAACTAAGCCCGTACTGCTGTAACTACTGAGGTCATGCTCTGGAGCCCATGAGCGGCAATTACTGAGCCCACGTGCCACAACTACTGAAGCCCGAGTGCCTAGAGCCTGTACACCACAACTACCGAGCCCATGTGCTGCAACTGCTGAAGCCTGCACGCCTAGAGCCTGTGCTCTACAAGAGAAAACTGCGGCAATGAGAAGCTTGAGTACCACAAGGAAGAGTAGCCTCTGCTCACTGCAACTAGAGAAAACCCATGCAAAGCAATGAAGACCCAGTACAGCCAAAAATAAATAAATAAAACTTTCTTCTTTTTTTTTTAAGTGAGGGAGCAGAATAATTTTGACTAGTGCTTTAAGAAACAATGTGCTCCACTGTGAATAAAAAATATGTGTATTGGAATCAAACAGATCTGAGTTCAAATTCTACCCCTTTCGCTCACGAGCCATGTGATTCTGGGAAAGTTAAAATCTTTAATGCTTACAAGACTCAATTTGTTCAACTATAAAACAAGAGTAATATAACCTGCTTCATAAAATTATTTAAAGTATTAGATGAAAAATGTTTAAAATGTACTCATTACAATACCTCGAACAAAAACTTAAGTGCTCAGTAAGGTCCAGCTATTTATAATTAACAGTCTTTCAAGATGACAAACTACAAAGTCAACAACTACTTACTTCTGCCAGTAAAACAATTAACACAAACTCTGAAATACTAAATAAGGGGTCCTTGATCTTAAAAGGGATTTCAAAACCCAAACATCTATGATCAAAATTTAATTTTAGAAGCCGCTTAAGTTTTTCAAACCACTAGTGGTAAGGAGCCCTTGTTCTCTTTCTATCCACATACATTTTTCTCTCCCGTAACAATCAAAACAGTCTTAAGAATTAAAGAGCCATCAACTAATTTAATGTTTTACTTCATTTTTGGCCATGCCATGCTGCTTGTGAGATCTTATTAATAATAGTTCCCCAACCAGGGATCAAACCTAGGGCCCCAGCAGTAAGAACGCTGAGTCATAACCACTGGACCATCAGAGAATTCCTTAATGTCTTACTTTTAATAAGACATTTCCCAGCAGAGACGAATCCACATTAAGAGAATCGAAACAAATAGGAAAATGTGAAATTGAAATATTTCAATATCAAGGATAAACAAAAGATTAAAAAGGGGGAAGGAAAAACTGCTCAAATAAGAAACATCTAACTTTCAATAGTCTCTATTATAAATTATTTTAATTGTATTGGAAGGGAAATAAAACCTTTAAACTACAGCTGTTACATGTTTACACAGACTCAAGTATTTGGAAACTTTTCTTAAATCTTGGACAGTTAATTAAACGCCTACTTTAATTCTTGTACTCAATAAAGGAAAAAATTCTAACTGCCATGATTAAAATTGTTTTCTGTTTTAAGGCAAAACTTTGCCTAGGACTTCAAACTCTATTAAAATTATAAGTTATCTGAGAAATAAATTTATTTGACTTAATAAACTGATGGAAAACAGAAATTATAAAACTGGAAGCTTCCAGAAAGAAATCAAAATTTACAATGTCAAAGAATTAAGCTCAAAAAAATACAAAATTTTTTTTAAAATATGAAGATTTTAAACACTTTTTAAAAAGTGTAAAACTAAAACACTAACAACATGTCAATATGTATGCACTTGGAAGATAAGTGTAATTAACTCAACAGATATACTGAAGAAAGACAAAGAACATACAACAGTATGAACCAAAGAAATAATTTTTGTCTTTGAAAAACACAAGATAGTATGCTCTGACCAACCTCTCATAGAGCCGAGACTGTATTTCAAAGTCTTCATCTGAATTTAATTAAACAGTGAGCTGTTTGTTGATTCCGTGAAACTCAAGATCCAATTTATCTACAATGCTTTCCTCTGATAAGTTAAAAATCTTAAAATAGAGCATTATCCGATATTGTTAAGCTTCCAAACAAGGCATTATAGTAATAATGTATCAGAGCACTAATGTTAAATTCCCACTTTGATGATCACAACTCTTTGTATAAAATCTTGATCAATGATGTCTGACAGAAGTTCTTCCATCATATTAAAGGTACAGAACTAGCAAATCATGAGCAAATCAATTTTAAAGAAGGAAAGGGGTTGGCAAAAGACATCAAAGTTTAGTTTCCAAGTATCTTTTCACTTTTTATAATGAATGTTAGAAGGTTTTCCCTTTAAGTATTGTAAGACATGAAGTAGACAATTAAATATGCATTTCATAAATTGCATGACTAGAAAAAGTGATACAATCATTCTAAAAATATACATAGGACACTAATCAACAGGGATACTATTCTATATAGGCAGCTCTGGAGTATACCTATAATATAGCTCTGTTTTCAGGAAGCTTCCTAATATAACTAAGGAGCCCAGACATGGACACACAAAAATTTAAATAATACTGCAAAGCAATAAATGATTAAAGTTCCAATTTAGAAGTCAAGACCATGTATACTACAAAGAAGACAGAACTGATGGAGATTAAAACCTGCGTGTAGAATTAACTGGTACTTAAAAATCAAGTGGTACAAAACTCTCAGGAAAAAGAGAAAACGTGAGAGCTCAGACAACAAAGAAGAGTAAAGTTTAGAAAGGAGAGATGAAGGACATCCACAGCTGGAATAAACATAAGGTGACCAGGGACAGACCAGCAGCCAGAACCAAAGAGAAAAGGCAGGAGAAGTAAGCTAGAACCATGTGGAAGCAAACTTTGAATATCAGATCAGGAACTTAGAATGAATTATTCAACATATACCAATTAGAGCAATTATTCTGTGTCATGTACCCCAATTCGAGACGCAAAGGATACAAGTGTGAACAAAACAGAGAAGTTCTCTACCCTCACAGTGATGATAGTCTAGTAGCTTATTCTATAAAAAAAATATGGTGCCATGCAATTCTTCAGAGCAGAGGATGTGATCAGAGATATACTCTGGGATATTATGCAGCAGTAATAGGTACTTGGGTGGAAAAGCAACAGAACAATTAAGACACTGTAATAATAATCCAGGAGAGAAGATATAAGTGATAGTATTCAATTCTGCAAATACTTCTTGAGCAGTCTTAGATAAAACACCTCATTTCTCTGCATCCCTGTTCTCACTTGAGAATTGAAGTTTGCCATTCAGCTACAACCTTAAGATCCTCAACTGGAAAATTCTACAAGCACATCAAAGCGCTGCCTAATAAATGTAAAGTAACACTAAAATCTAACAGCTACAACTTGCTTTCTTTCATCTCTAACTTTTTCTTACCAACTCAACTTCGGCATTATACTTCATCAGTTTAACCACTATCTGTCTCCAAAAGCACACTCTTTGAAAGAGAATGGACCATCAGGGTCAAGATCAGATGAGACAGAATTTAGCTAGAGCCTATGAAGATCTATGATGAAAGCCTCTTGATGAAAGTGAAAGAGAAGAGTGAAAAAGCTGGCTTAAAACTCAACATTCAAAAAATGAAGATCATGGCATCCGGTCCCACCACTTTATGGCAAATAGATGGGGAAACAATGGAAATAGTGAAAGACTTTGTTTTCTTGGACTCCAAAATCACCGCAGATGTAACTGCAGCCATGAAATTAAAAGACGCTTGCTCCTTGGAAGAAAAGCTATGACAAACCTAGACAGCATATTAAAAAGCTGAGATATTACTTTGCCTACAAAGGTCCATCTACTCAAAGCTATCATTTTTCTAGTAGTCATGTATGGATGTGAGAGTTGGACCATAAAGCTGAAAGCAGAAAAACTGATGCTTTTGACTGTGGTGTTGGAGAAGACTCTTGAGAGCCCCTTGGACTGCAAGGAGATCCAACCAGTCAATCCTAAAGGAAATCAGTCCTGAATATTCATTAGAAGGACTGATGCTGAAGATGAAGCTTCAATACTCTGGCCACCCAATGCAAAGTGCTACTCATTAGAAAAGACCCTGATGCTGGGAAAGATTGAAGGCAGGAGGAGAAGAGGACAGAGGACAAGATGTTTGGATGGCATCACAGAGTCAATGGACGTGAGTCTGAGTAAGCTCCAGGAGACGGTGAAGGACAGGGAAGCCTGGCGTGTTGCAGTCCATGGGGTGGCAAAGAGTCGGGACATGACTGAGCAACTGAACAACAAAAATGAAGATCTATGCCACCTCTCTTTATTTCTCTGTGTGTAATCTGTAGTTCCAAGTAAAGGACAGAGAAGAGAGTACACCAAGGCATTTACTTATCTGTTAAAAAAAGAATAGTAGACAAGGTACTTATTTCATTCTCCATTATACCATAGAGAGCCATTTGTCTTCTACAAATAACTTATTTATAGAAGTCTTAAGGGCAAAGACTATGTTTTATTCATCATTATGATCTCATAGTGCCTAGCAGAGAGTTTTGTACACACTGCTGAGGATCGAATTAGGACTTTTCTGAGATCCAAAGATATAAGTGAGTAAACCAGGTATAGGAGAGTCAGACGGTAACAGCAACCATCAGCAAAATATCTGGAAGGGGATACAGCAGTAAGACGTTTTTCCTTCTGAAGAGCTTGCAGACTTCTAAGGAAAAAAAAAAAATAGGAGGCGAGAGATAAAATATACCAAGCATGTGGAATGACGTAACTACTAAAATTAATAATTAATGGCTACCTCTTATTGAATGTATCAAACACTGCACAAAGAACAGTACAGACATTATCTTATTTAATCCCCACACCCCCATAAGTCGGATATTATTGTCCCCATTTTTTCAAACGGGAAACTAAGAGTTGGAACTAGGAACTTACTCAAGGTCATAAAACCAGCAAACAGTGAAGCTATGATTCAAATCAACACCTAACTCCAAAGCCAGTACTGTTAACCACCCGGAACCAGGGTAGATAGCACTGAAGTTGCTGGGAATTAATCTGATGATGGTACTTAGTATATACTGGAAATGGAGCCAGATTAGCTGAAAGATGAAGAGTAGCATCTAAATTGAAGTGGTATTAGGTAACACCTACAGGACCAGATGACTAAATGGAAGACATTCAGTGATTAAAACATAAGCCCTCTTCCAACACCCACTTTCCTTCTCCAGATTCAACCAACAGAGTTTCTTAATGAGTTTCCAGAGCCAATTTACACATATAAAAGCACCCAACCCACTCTGTTCTTTTTAATTTTTTATTCAAAAATAATTTTAGATTCATCCAATAAATAGTTGCAAAAAGAAATAGAGAGTTCTTACATGCTCTTCACCCAGCTTCTCCTAATGTTGACATCTTTTATAAATAATCTTATACATTGATCAAAACCAATAAAGTAAGGCTGATGAAATACTAATAACTAAATTTTGTCAGTTTTGAACAATTAAATTAAGTTGCCATAAAAGTCCTAAACATTCTTGTACCTATCTACTAATGTCCCTCTGTGTCAGGGGTCTCTAAGACCACTTTCTGGCTCAATGATTCACTGAAAGGACTCCTAGGACTCAGAAAAGCTTTTACATTCAGTTATGGTTTAGTACAGCAAAAAGGTACAGTCTGATATAAGCAAAAAGAAAAGGAGCATGAATAAAGTCCAGGAGAAACCAGGTACAAGCTTCCAGGTGTCATCCCACAGTGGAGTTGCATGGACGTGTTTAATTCTCCCAGAATTTATATGTGACAACACATGTGAAAAGTAAAGTCAACCAAGAGAGCTTGCCCAAGCTCTGGTGTTCAGAGTTTTTATTAGGGGTCAGTCACACAACATGCAGAGCCTGCATGACTGACGTGAGCTACTGAGACTCCAGTCCCCTGGTAGCTCAGTTAGTAAGGAATCTGCCTGCAATGCAAGAGATCTGGGTTCAAATCTTGGACCAGGAAGATCCCCTGGAGAAGGAAATGGCAACTCAATCCAGTATTCTTGCCTGGAAAACGATATGGACAGAGGAGCCTAGTGGGCTAGAGTCCATAGGGTCACAAGAATCAGACATGACTTAGCAACTAAACACCAGAGCAACGTTAAGTGTTCACCATAAATCACACTGTTTGCATAAACCATCTGATTCAACTGGTATTATGTGGTCCAAGGCATCCAGCATACAAAAACACTCTTAAGAATGTTCCAAAGGCTCTGAGTTCATTTCCCAGGAGCTGGTAGTCCTAAAAACCAGACTTTCTTGGGGGCATGCTAGGTCTCAGCAACCCACCCCAGCTGAGTTAACCTTTCCCTATACAACTTATGAATACATTTTTGGGTTATCTCCTTCATTTTAACAACAGCACAGTATTCCATTGTATGGGTATTCTACCACTAATTTAGCCAAGCACCCCACACTCATTCACCTTAAGTTGTTCCTAGCTTTTTGTTCTAGTCAACAATAAAAACAAAGTTTTATAAATTATAAAGAGCCACACAAAGGAAGAATATAATTTTTCCAGAATTATTATCAGTTACTAATGAAATAAAATAAAGACTTAGTCCGGACTGTTAGTTTCAGCCACCAAAATGAATATAGGGTACCGTTAAGGATACTCTGACTTCAAATGTGAGTTAGCAAACACAAGGTACTTATGAAAAAAGAAAGAAAAATGTAAAAGACTTTTCTTATCTCATAGAATTCCCATAGTGTTTGCTTTCAGTAATTAAGATGAAAGTAATCAAACCAAAAATTGTATCATTTCTGAAAAATCATATAATAACATTATACAAGAATAAAATATAACTATAGAGTTTTGATGGCTTACTTACATGTATCTAGAGTCTAGGATTTCAACTTCGCAATTAGAGAAACTTCATTACAAAATGCTTTATGAAAATCCAAGTCCTGAATTTTTACATTTATGATAAAAATGTCAAAACTGGGTTCATATGTACCTTTTCTCTCTATTTCAAGTCATAAACATTGTATTATAGTTTTGCAAATAACAAAACCTTAATTATTTTAAATGCATTGACCTAGCTTCATATTTTTTTAATTTTCAATATTTATTAATATCTAAAATAAGGTATAATCCTATAAGATTAAATCTATCTTGTATGACGAACAGCTAAAAATAAAGAATAAGAAATTCTGGCCCATGTGAATTTACCATGAAACTGAGAAAAATGTTTTTATGCTTTTGTCAAATAATAATGAAAAGTTTAACTTTATAATATTTGCCTCACTAAACACAATTTCAATTTGTTAATTATTTTAAACTCTTATGTCCTTAAAACATGAAAATAGGAAATACACGTTTTAATTCATTTTTCTAAACAGCTTTAAATATTTTATGAGCATTAATATTTCAAAAGAAATCATGCAACACATTAGACCAATGCATTTTCTCAAAAAACACATAATCAAGAATACACAGATGGCAACAACAGAAAAACCTGTCAAAACCACATTTTGGTAAAATAATTTGGATTTTAACAACTTTTAATGAAAAAAAGACTTTTCCTTCTTAGAACCTTTAAATAGTACATTCTGATTTTTCTTGAAATACCACATCTCTAAATTCTGATAACTAGTACTAGTTCTCTTTCACTAGAAAACATTTGCACAATATCAAGCAAGGAAGGTAAAAGAAAAGAGAGGGGAAAGAGACAAGAAACTTCAATGCTACTCATAGATCAACACTAAAATTAACTTGAATTCTCTGGAACATGAAAAATTGCTATCGGCATTTTGTGCATTTTTTGCATTTGTAAGGGCCTGTTTAAGACACTTTTGAAGCATTTTCAAAGAAGCACCACCATCATTCTGTAGAGCTCAGAAAAGAGACTCCTACTGTAAGAAAAAAATTTAAGAACTGGCACCCCAAAGACCTTGCATTGTACCCACTCATCTGTCTTCTCTTATGCTAAAAATAGAATAAGTCAAGTCACCTCTCAGAATCAGTGTCATCTATAAAATGAAAATGATTTTAAAGGTCTTTTCTGGCAAAAAAAACAAAAAACCCTCAATTATTTTAATCTAATACATAATTAACAATATATCTAAACTATTTTGTATGGCAATTAGAAATCAATGATAACAAGCAACCATAACCAACATTTATTTTATAGAGGTAATATTTAAATTCTTTTATGTTATTTTCATCAATTATCTATAAACAATTATAGAGCTTACTGTTTCTTCCAATACTGGCATAGACACACTTTAAAAAGACAAAGGTTTTCTATAATAGAAAATAATCTGAATCACTTTGCAGCACACTTGAAACTAACAAAACATTGTAAATTGACTATACTTCAATTAAAAAGACAAAGGTTTTGCATCTTACATCCCAAGAGCAAAGTATCTTTTAAACTTCCCCCAAAAAATTCAGAAAAAAAATTCTGCAAAACTTGTACAAATGTTTCTCAAACTATAGTCAGTGAACATATTCAAAGATTTATAAATTGTTTCTGAGAATTTTAAAATTTTATGTTTCCATTTCAATGATGGCCGCAAAATCTGTATTAGTATAGGCATTTTATAATTGAAAACTGACACCAGATGTTAATGTGTATTTTCAGTCAAGTGATGCCAAGTGGCACAACTTTCATTGTCAGAGTCTAACAGACAGCATATTAAAAAGCAGAGACATTACTTTGTCAACAAAGGTCCGTCTAGTCAAGGCTATGATTTTTCCAGTAGTCATGTATGGATGTGAGAGTTGGACTATAAAGAAAGCTGAGCACAGAAGAATTGATGCTTTTGAACTGTGGTGTTGGAGAAGACTCTTGAGAGTCCTTTGGACTGCAAGGAAATCCAACCAGTCCATCCTAGAGGAGGTCAGTCCTGGGTATTCACTGGAAGGACTAATGTTGAAGCTGAAACTCCAATACTTTGGCCACCTGATGCGGAGAGCTGACTCATCTGAAAAGACCCTGATGCTGGGAAAGACTGAGGGCAGGAGGAGAAGGGGACGACAGAGGATGAGATGGTTGGATGGCATCACCGTTTCGATGGACATGGGTTTGGGTGGACTCCGGTAGTTGGTGATGGACAGGGAGGCCTGGTGTGCTGCGGTTCACGGGGTCACAAACAGTCAGACATGACTGAGCAATTGGACTGAACTGAACTGAATGATAAAAAGTAATGGCAGAATTCAAATGTAAAGGCATTCATGCCCAGGTGAAGACCAATTGATGTCATCCTTCCCAAAGAGAAAAAGATTTTACAGTAGTTCAAAGTTGAGGCATCACGTGAACTACAGTAAATACACACACACACACACACATAATTCAAAGAAGCTATACCGTTAGTATATTTATATTGCAAGTAATAGTTTAATTTAACAAATTATCACCTATAATATTAGAATAATTAATTTGAATAGTATTATGTTATTTATAAATACAACCCACTTTTATGGTTTCGTAAGTATGGTTTAAAACGAAGAGTTATTAACTACTTTTTGGTAAAGAACCTGCCTGCCAATGCAGGAGACATAAGAGACTCGGGTTCAATCCCTGTGTTGGAAAGATCCCCTGGAGGAGGAAATGGCAACCCACTGCAGTATTCTTGCCTGGAAAATCCCATGGAAAGAAGAGCCTAGCAGGCTATATAGTCCATAGGGTCACAAAGAGTCAGACATGACTGAAGTTACTTAGCACATAATTCTATATACTTCTATGATATTATAATAATCCTGAAGTCAGAAATGGAGGTTAATGAAAGTATTACTTGCATTTAAGAGGGGTCAATGCCTTACACTAGTTCGAGAAAACCCTGCTTTATGAGGAGACTGCTCTCTGACCCTTCCTCTAAAACCCTCATCCTACTGGTAGCACCAGCCTTGAGTCCTGAGGCTAAGGAGCAAAGGGAAAGGGGCAGATCAGGGGATGGCAAACTAAGGCCTGTGACCCTCCATCTGGTTTTGTAAACGAATCGTACTGAACTGCAACCTTACCCATTTGTTTACAAATTGTTTAAGGCTCCTTTATGCTATGGCTGATTGAGTAGTTGCCACAGAGACTGTAGGGCCCATAAAACCTAAAATATTACTATCTGGCTCTTTATAGAAAAGATTTGCTGACCTTTGGCCAGTGAGCTAATAGGGCAAAACGAGAATGCGCTCACTGGCATTTGAAAGTCCTGAAGCAAACAAGTGGGAAACAAAGCATTACTGTTTCTAGAAGAGAGATAAGACGATAAGATTCTCTGATTTATAAAATGAAGATGTTAAATATTAGACATAAGGGCCCCTTACAGCTCTTTTTTTTTTTAACTTGTTAAGCTGTATTTGAAGCTCTGTGATAAATAAATTGAATTTAAAAGAACAACTAGTTACTACTATAACCCAGACCTGTCTGGGCTGTTTCTGGTGTTTGGTGATTATGAATTAAACCACTAAAAATATTTTCAGATTTTTGCACTGATATATATCATTTATTTGGGTAAAGAGAATACCTAGGAGAAAGACTGCTGGGTCATATGGTTAAAGTAGATGTTTATAAGAAACTGTTTTCCATGGTGGCGATACTATTAATAGCATTTCCATCAGTACGTAGGAGAATTCAAGGTGCTCTGCATGCTCGTATCTTTGTCCGTATTCGGTAATGTCAGGATTTTTGTTTTTGTTTTTTGAAGTATTTTAACAGGTATATAGTAGTACTGCATTGTGATTTTAATTTGCATTTCTTAATGACTAATGATTTTGAGCATATTTTCTCATGCTTATTTGTCATCTGTATATCTTCCTTACTGAAGTGCTTATTCAAATATTTTGCCCATTTTTTTGTCCATTTTTAAAATTAGATTGTTAGAGTTTTCATAGTTCCTTATATTTCTAGTTACCAAGTCCTTTAACATGTGATTATCTCATATTAATCATATTAATCATAATAAATATTATCTCAGTCTGTGGCTTATTTTTTCATTTTCTGAAATGTCTTCAAAGAATAGAAATGTTAATATTTTATATTTTATGTTTTTTTATGTCATTTAAGAAATCTTTGCCTGGCCCCAGGCCACAAAGATTTTCTCCCATGTTTTTTTTTTTTCCTAGAAGTTTTATAGTTTTAGGTTTTATGTTATGGTGTATGATTCATTTTGAGTTGAGTTTCTACAACAGTGAAAGGAATTAGTTTATTTGTTGTTTTTTACATACGGATATCCACTTTCATGCATTGGAGAAAGAAATGGCAACCCACTCCAGTGTTCTTGGCTGGAAAATCCCAGGGACAGGGGAGCCTGATGGGCTGCCGTCTATGGGGTCGCACAGAGTCGGACACGACTGAAGCGACTTAGCAGCAGCAGCAGCAGCATCCACTGGTTCTAGCATCATTTGTTGACAAACTATTCCTTTTCCATTGACTTCTCTTGGCATCTTTGTTCAAAGTTAACTGCAAACTGTGGATTTATTTCTTCACTCTCTATTCTGTTCCATTGATCTGGTGTCAATCCTATCACCAGTACAATGTTGTCTTAATTATTATGGCTTTCTAGTAGCTCTTAAAATCAGGGAGTGCAAGTCTTCTAACTACACTTTCTTTTTCATAAATTGCTCTAGCTTTTCTTAATCTTTTTCTTTCCTACATAGATTTCACAGTCAGATTATTGACTTCTACCCAAAAGCCTACTGGGATCTACAGGATTGTGTATTGAATATACAGAGCAATTTGGAGAGAATTAACATTGTGACACTTCTGAGTCTTGAGTATATGAGCATGGTATATTTTCATTTATTTAGGTCTACTTTGATTTCTCTCATCAATGTTTTATAGCTTTCAGCATATAAATCTTACATATATTTTGCTACATTTATCACCAAATATTTCATGGTTTAAGATTCTCTTATTAATGGTATAGGTTGTAAGTTTTGATTTCCAATTGTCCATCACTAGCTTACAGAAAAATAATTAATGCCTATACTCTGTAATCTTACTAAAATCACTCATTAAATCTAGTAGCTTTTTGGGTAAAATCTTTGGGGTTTTCTACCAAATATATCATACTGTCTATGAGTAAAGATAGTCTTATTTCTTCTAATCTAAATACACTTAAATTCTTTTTCTTGCCATATCACACTGGCTAGATTCAACAATACACTGCTACTTAGAAATTGCAAGAATAGACCATCTTTGCCTTATTCCCAATCTTAGGAATAAAGAAGTCAGTATTTCACGGCTGCTGCTGCTGCTAAGTTGCTTTAGTTGTTTCCGACTCTGTGCGACCCCATAGATGGCAGCCCACCAGACTCCTCTGTCCCTGGGATTCTCCAGGCAAAAATACTGGAGTGGGTTGCCATTTCCTTCTCCCAGTATTTCACTGCTGCTGCTGCTGCTAAGTCGCTTCAGTCGTGTCCGACTCTGTGCGACCCCATAGACGGCAGCCCACCAGACTCCCCTGTCCCTGGGATTCTCCAGGCAAGAACACTGGAGTGGGCTGCCATTTCCTTCTCCGATGCATGAAAGTGAAAAGTGAAAGTGAGGTCGCTCAGTCGTGCCTGACTCTTAGTGAACCTTGGACTTAGTGAACCTAGGAGCCTACCAGGCTCCTCCATCCATGGGATTTTCCAGGCAAGAGTACTGGAGTGGGTTGCCATTGCCTTTCACTATTAAGTATTAAATCCTTTATCAGGTTTAGAAAGTTCCCTTCTACTCTGGGTTTCCTCAGAGTTTTCATCATAAATAGTTAATAGATTTTGTCAATGATTTTTTTCTTTCTACATCTACTGAAATGATCTTTTTTATTTATCTGTTGCTGTGGTAAATTTTACATCTTAATGTTGCATTCAAAATCAGCCTAGCAATCCTGAAATAAGCTCTGCTCGGTCATGATGTATTCACTCTTTTTATTTATTGCTGAATTTACTTTGTTAATATTTTTAAGGATTTGTATATTTATGTTCATGAGAAACATCAGTCTGTAGTTGTTTGTGTAGAACTGATATTATTTCACTTTTAAATGTTTGATAGATTTTACCAGTGAATTTTACCTAGAATTTTCTCCATGGGATTTTGTTTATTAATTTATATAATTTTTAATTCAAGGATAATTGCTTTACAGAATTTTGTTGTTTTCTGTCAAACCTCAACATGAATCAGCTGTAGGTATACATATGTCCCCTCCCTCTTGAATCTCCTTCCCATCTCCCTCCCCATCCCACCCCTCTAGGTTGATACAGAGCCCCTGTTTGGGTTCCCAGAGACATACAGCAAATTCCTATTGGCTCTCTATTTTACATATAGTAATGTAAGTTTACATGTTACTCTCTCCGTACATCACACCCTCTCCTCTCCTCTCCCCATGTCCATAAGTCTGTTCTCTGTGTCTGTTTCTCCACTGCTGCCCTGCAGATAAATTCTTGGTATCATCTTTCTAAATTCCATATATATGCATTAGTATACGATATTTATCTTTCTCTTTCTGACTTATTTCACTCTGTATAATAGGCTCTAGGTTCATCCACTTCATTAGAACTGACTCATATGTTCCTTTTATGGCTGAGTAATATTTCATTGTGTATATGTACCACAACTTCTTTATCCATTCATCTGTCAGTGGACATCTACGTTGCTTCCATGTTCTAGCTACAGTAAACAGTGCTACAGTGAACATTGGGGTACATGTGTCTTTTTCAATTTTGCTTTCCTCAGAGTATATGCCTAGGAGTGGGATTGTTGGGTCATGTGGTGGTTTTATTCCTAGTTTTTTAAGGAATCTCCCTACCGTCTTCCATAGTGGCTGTATCAATTTACATTCCCACCAACACTGCAAGAGGTTTCTCTTTTCTCCACACCATCTCCAGCATTTATTGTTTGTAGACTTTTTGATGATGGCCATTCTGACCTGTGTGAGGTGATATCTCATTGTAGTTTTGATTTGCATTTCTCTAATAACGGGCGATGTCGAGCATCTTTTCATGTGTTTGCTAGCCATCTGTATGTCTTCTTTGGAGAAATGTCTATTCAGGTCTTTTTCCCACTTTTTGATTAGGTTGTTTGTTTTTCTGGTATTGAGTTGTACAAGCTGCTTGTACATTTTTGGAATTAATCCTTTAGTTAGTTGTTTCATTTGCTACTATTTTCTCCCATTCTGAGGGTTGTCTTTTCACTTTGTTTATAGTTTCCTTTGCTGTGCAAAAGTTTTTAAGTTTAATTAGGTCCCACTTGTATATTTTTGGTTTTATTTCTATTACTCTAGGTGGTGGGTCATAGAGGATCTTGCTTTCATTTATGTCATTGAGTGTCCTGCCTATGTTTTCCTCTAAGAGTTTTATAGTTTATGGTCTTACATTTAGGTCTTTAACCCATTTTGAGTTTACCTTTGTGTATGGTGTTAGGAAGTGTTCTGATTTCCTCCTTTTACATGTAGCTGTTTCTTCATGGGATTTTTAACTACAAATTCAATTTCTGTTCTTTTTAATAATTTTGTTTACTTCCTTATTTTTGGCTGTGCCGGATTTCTGTTGCTGCATGGGCTTCTCTCTAACTGCAGCAAGCAGGGGCTTCTCTCTAGCTACGGCGTGTGTGCTTCTCACTGTGGTGGCTCCCCTTGTTGTGGAGCTGGGTGCTAGGCTGCATGGGCTTCAGTAGCTGCAGCACATAGGTTCAGCAGGGCTCCCAGGCTCTTCAGACCACAGGTTCAACAGCTGGCTTAGTTGCTCTGTAGCAGCATGTGGGATCTTCCCAGATCAGGGGTCAAACCCAAGTCTCCCACGTTGGCAGGTGGGTTCTTTACCACTGAGCCACCAGGGAAGTCCCTTTTAATGGATATGAGACTATCCAGGTTATATGGTTCTTCCTCAGAAAGCTTTGGTAGTTTATAGCTTTCAAAGAATTTATCCATTTCATCACTAAATTTAGTGAAATTAAGTTGATCATAACAATCCCTTATTGTTCATTTAATATCTGAGGACCTCCAGTGATATATAACCTCTTTCATTCCTTATACTGTTAATTTGCTTTTTCTCTCTTTTTTCTCTTGATCAGTCTGGAGAGTCTTATCAACTCTACTAAACTTTTCAAAGAACCAGCTTTTTATTTCACTGATTTTTTTTCTCTATTGTTTCCTATTTTTAATTTCATGAATTTATGCTTTTATCTTATTTCCTTCCTTCTGCTTATTTTGGATTTAATTTTTTTCTACTTTTCACTAGCTTAGATCACTGATTGCTTTAAATAAATATTAAATAAAATCAAATAATAAATATTAAAAGTAATAAATATTAATGTTAAATATTAAAAATTAATATTAAATATTAAATAAGTCTTTCTTTATCAAGTGCTTACAGCAGAAAAAAAAAATTCCCTCCAAGCACTGACTTAGCTGCAACCCACAGATTTTGATACACTGTATTTTCATTTTTACTTATTTCAAAATATTTTCTAAGTTCTTCTGTGACTCATGAGTTATTTAGAAGTGTTTTTACTTAATTTGCAAATACCTGTGAATTTTCCAGACATGTTTCTGTTTCTAGTTCAATTTTCTTGTGGTCAAAAAACATACTTTGTACTATTTCAATCTTTTAAATATGTTGAGATTTATTTTACGGCACCAAATATAGTCTATCTTGGTGAATATCTCATGTGCACCTGAAAGGAGTATGTATTCTGCAGGCATTTAAGTGGAAAGTTTTATAATCTAATCTAATATTAATTAGATCAAGCTGCTTGATGTTATTCTTCTGACTTTCTATTTATTCCATTAGTTACTGAGAAAGGAAGTTGAAATCTCCATGCACATAGACATGCTTGCATACAAACATACATATGATCATCTTCCATATTCATGGGTTCCAAAACTGAGGAGTCAACCAACCATGGATCAAAAATTCTCACTTAAACAATTTCTGATGCAAAGCCCTGAACGTAACACCCACAGATAAGGAGGCCCGCCATTTTACACAAGGGACTTGAACATCTGCAGACTTTGGTATCTGTGGGTGTTCTGGAAGCAAGTTCCTACAGATACTGAGGGACAACTGTACATACTACACACAAACATACACAGTGTGATGATCAAAATGAAATACAAATTATATTTTAAGCTTTTCCCCCACATTTTGAAAGCACTGAAGTTTCACTACAGAGAAATTTTTAAATTCAATGAAGCAATCAACCCACTACCCAAGTTGGTTTGACTCTTTATTCTCATCTGAATGAAAACATACCTAAAGTGTATCAATATGCCAGGTTTCCTGGCCCTATCCACCACCTCAGATCCACAGTTAAACAACAGGTTGGAGGGCCTGGCTTTTTGCCCAATCTTCAGAGATCATCATACATTCACTTTTCACACTTTTACTAAACTGAGATAAAATCTCTTCTAAAATTCCTGGCTTTGTGATACTATCTAGATCTCTAAAGACTTTTCCAAGCTTAAGAATCTTAAAAACTATTTTTCTTCCTATAAGACACCAGTGTAAACTGAGGGCAGCTCCTATATGATAAGATTCTGCCATCTAAAATCATATTTTATCACTATATAAATAGTAAATAATATTAAAGATAGGATCAAAATAGAATTTAAAGCAAATAATAAAATTTAAGTTCAATATCAATATATACATGATTAAATCAAGCCTAAGAAGTTCACACATTCAGTGTGCCTACTATGTGTTAGGCACTATTCCTGGTACTGAGAATAAAGCCATGAACAAAGAAGACAGAGTCCCTATAACCACACGATGGGCGGTGGGGACACACAGATAATAAACATAAAAAATATATAATGCTAGAGGGTGAAAACTATGATGGAGGAACATAAAGCATAATAAGAGAGAGAGACACAAGTAGTGTGATTAATACTAATATGGTCAGGGAAGTTCTCACTTAACAAGACAATAGGAGACAATAAATCACATGGATATAGTGGAGGAATATTTCAGGCTAAGGAACAGCAAACACTTACTGGGACAGGAATGTTTGTGGACATGTTTGAGTAAACACAAACAGGAGACCCCAGTTCTATTCCTGGGATGGGAAGATCCACTGGAGAAGGGATAGGATAAAAAAAGAAAGAAAAAAAAGAAGGGATAGGCTAACCACTCTAGTATTCTTGGACTTCCCTTGTGGCTCAGCTAGTAAAGAATCTACCTGCAATGTGGGAGACCTAGGTTAGATCCCTGGACTGGAAAGATCCCCTGGAGAAGGGAAAGGCTACCCACTCCAGAATTCTGGCCTGGAGAATTCCATGGGCTGTATAGTCCATGGGGTGGCAAAGAGACGGACGCGACTGAGCAACTTTCACTTTCACTTTGAGTGAATACAAAGAGGCATAAGACTGCTAATTTGAAAGGTACGATGAACCAAAAGACAACACACTTTTTAACGTGTTTCGTTCCATACGAAGCCACCTATTCAAAGTACAATATAAAAGTTTAAAAGTTTATGGTTTTCCATTTAGACAAGCTAAGTAGGCTAGGAAAAGTCAGACATCTCTTAAAGGAAGTATTTTTCAAAAGCTTTCTAAAACCAATACTGATTTGTCAGAAAAACCAATACCATACCGTGTTATATAAAAATATGTTGTATTCTGCGTTTACCTCTAAACAGAAAAACAAAGGCAAAGACAGAGGAATGTGGAGATGCTAAGCACCCATTCTTTCCGAAGGCTCTATAAAAACAAACAGAAGCAGAGGCCCTTTCTCACTCAGAAAAGTAACAACCGGAGAAAAACCTGAAATGCATTAGTCTATAATTACAATAGAACAATAACAAATACAACTTTTAAAAAGTGAATTTTCATATTTTACATAAGATTAAATCAGGCAACAGTATGAATTAATGAAATAAACATATACACTTAACTTTTCCACTCAATCCACTCTATAAAATATTTTTTAATTCCCTATTCTCCTTGACCAGGAAATATACAGTTTGAATTTGTCCCTTTATGTAACTGTAACAAAATTTAAAAGATAAACATCATCCAAGATAACTTTTACAGCACTTGCTTCACCAGGAATTATACCATATAATCCAAAATATGAATTTAAAAGCCATTAAAACATGCAGAACTTTCTGAATGCCACATTTTCTCCCTCAACTCCTTGTTTTGGTTTATAAATCTCAAAGGCTATGTGATAGTTTCCACTAATGCTACATATTCCTATGTTACCAAGATCCAAGGTTTTAATTTTCCAAACAAATCTAAAAATTATAAAATCATTACTAAATTTTATCTCAGTTTAAGGAATTTTCCTATCTTCTGTTCAGATGACACATGGCTAAAATTTAAAAGCCTGACAGTACTAAATGCTGGCGAGACTTCAGAACAAGTTGTCCTCTCCCACACGCTACTGATGGGAATATAACTTATTGCTCTTGTAGCTTACCCACCACAAACTCTTACAATACATCTCATCTTCAGATTTCCTGGTCCACTATTAAAAGTCATGCCAAAAGTAAGTTTTCAAGTTTTCCTTACTTACACTTTCATTACTATCGCTCCCAATGTTCATACCCTAAGAATCAATCTCTGGCTTTTGAAGCAAACCAATTCCTACAGCATACAAAACAGCACTGAACACAATAACAATATTTAAACCTTAAAAATTTATAAAACTGATGAATACTGTCATTTAAAAAAAGGTATATAGATATGGGCGATTTCATGGAGTTTTAATTCTTATTACTTACCTCAGCATAACAAAAGTAATATAAAAACATCACAAAGAGTAAACAATGAGAGAGAAGAAAAGGACTGACTATAGGAACTTTGGAAAATAATATTTAAATCTGCTCTAGGCTCAAATTATGAAAAAGATAAAACAATCTCAACAGATAAACAAATTTTAGAAGATGGCAGTATTTGCTATAGCAACCAGACTGTGTTATCCTTTTTAGTCATCTGTTTTATACTTCTTTCTAATTATATTTTTGATATTATAAATTAGTGAACTTCATATAAAAGAAAGGAAAAAAAGAAAAAGAAAAACTTACTGGGATTGAAAATTCCTCAGCCAAATACTTCAAAGAGGCTGCTTCTCTAGCCAAGAACTTGTTCCTTTCTCTCACATTGCCCTGAAGCTGTGTATCAAACTCCTTTCTTACCACAGAAGCAACAGAGTCAATAATCACAAGTTTAACTCCTTTTGAAATAATTTCTTCTTCCAAGGATTCAATCCTGTAAAAGCAGAATATATAAGATAGTGGATGACTTCAAGGTATAATTCTTAAAAATAGAGCACTGCAAAGGTTAACCAACTGTAAAACAACAAATTACTCTTCTCTAAGTTACAGTAGTTAGTGCAGATATTCTCAATAAACATAACTTATTTTCCAGCTCTTCCATACATATTGCATTCTTTTGTAAATAGGCCAAAATATTTTCCTGTAGATTTATTCCTTGGTTTTTTCATGATATTGCTAAAGCTCCAGTTTTAGAGCAAAACTACTTGCAGTGGATAGTCTCCAAAATGGCCCCCACTTATTCCCATCTCCCGGTATTCACATCCCTATGGAGTCCCCTTCCCAACTGTACCAGGGTTCGTCTGTGGACCAAATGACAAAACGATGGTGCATCATTGCTAAGAGATAGGCTTCCGTCTTGGGATCTTTCTCATTTGCCCACTCTCTCTCAGAGCACTCGCTCTGGGGAAGGCAAGATACCACTGTGGACCAGAAATGCTACCTGCCACATGAGTAAACAAATGATGTTGAGGCCATCAAGCCATCAGCTACTGAAGCTGTGCACCATGAGGGAATTCAGGATGGAGAAAAGCAAGATACTGGCTCTAGACAGTTAAGGTGCATAGCAAAGGAATGATTTCAATGAGCCCAGACTCTTGCATCTTCCCACACACAGAAACATGCTAAATTCTTTAACTCAATATGTCTGATCTGGGGACTTCCATCGTGGTCCAGAGGCTAAGACTCCATACTCCCAATGCATGGGGCCCAGGTTCAATCCCTGGTCAGGGAACTAGATCCCACAGGCCACAACTATAGATCCCTTGTGAACCTGCATGTTGCAAGGAAGATCCCATGTGTTGAAACTAGCAACTAAGACCTGCTACAGCCAAATAAATATATATATATTTTTAAAAGATGTCTGGTTTTTCTTTAATTAACAGTAATCTTTTGATATTCTGACTACCTGGTTTTTTGTTACAGAAACTCCTATATCCTGGTTCCTCCCTTACATCCTTAGAGTAGTCCCTCAGGGCTATCAGACAGGCTGCCCCCTAAGCTGAAGTCCTCAGTATGACCACTGAATAAAACATAATTCTCAACTTTTAAGTTGTGCACTTTTTTGCATAAACAACATATTGTAAGAAGCCCTATGGAAAGGCTCACATGGTGAGAAATGGAGACCTCTGGCTAGAATCCAGGAAGAAATGGAAGTCTCCCAACAACTACATGAGTGATCCTGGAATTCTCCAAGATCTCCCAGCCTCAAGTGACCCTTGAGATGACTACAGCCCTGTGCAACAGCTTAACTGCAAGTTCTTGAGCAACTTTGAGCCAGAAATACCCAATTAAGCTATTCCCAGATAACTAACCCTCAAAAACTAGGTGAGATAAATAGATTATTTTAAGCTGCTAAATTCTGGGGTAATTTGTTAACAGAACAGTAGATATTTAATATACAACTTAATTAGTCAAATCTAAAACATTTTATTCATTTAATTTTTTTTCATTTTTAAAGAAATACTTCAACCAATAGGCTGTGGTAAATAAAGAACACTGAAATGATTTTTCTCTTAATCCTAATATGTAGGGACTTTTTTTCACTCAGAAGCTAAAAACATGAAGAACAAAAGAATAAATCTTCAAACTATTACTAACATGCCAAAATCTAAAACAGCATACCTTTGTAGAACTTCATCACAGCTGAGTTCCCGATAAAGATGAACTTTACTGCTTGTCAAAAGTAATTTTTCTTCAGTGTCAAAATATCTGGGAAAACGAGATTCTGCTATCTCAACTAGTCTGTGAAGGGAAAAAATAGCACAAGCAACAGTAGTTAATATCTTCTGCATTTGCAGCAACATGGATGGACGTGGAAAGCATTATGCTAAGTGAAATAAGTTAGAGACAAACACTGTATGGTGTCACGTACACATGGAATCTAAAACATACATAACCATCTGGTGAATACGACAAAAAAGCAGCAGACTCACAGATATGGAGAACAACTATTGGTTACTAGTGGGGAGTGGGGAGGGATAGTACAGGGGTGGAAGAGTTGAAGATACCAACTATTGGGTGTAAGACAGGCTCAAGGATGTATTGTACAATACAGGGAATATACCCAATATTCTGTAATAACTATAAATGGATAGTAACCTTTAAAATTGTAATAAAAATTTTAAATAAGTCAAATTTTAAGGTCACACTCAGTTCAGTTCAGTCGCTCAGTCGTGTCCGACTCTTTGCAATCCCATGAATCGCAGCACGCCAGGCCTCCCTGTCCATCACCAACTCCTGGAGTTCACCCAGACTCACGTCCATTGAGTCAGTGATGCCATCCAGCCATCTCATCGTTTGTCATCCCCTTTTCCTCCTGCCCCCAATCCCTCCCAGCATCAGAGTCTTTTCCAAGGAGTCAACTCTTCGCATGAGGTGGCCAAAGTACTGGAGTTTCAGCTTTAGCATCATTCCTTCCAAAGAAATCCCAGGGCTGATCTCCTTCAGAATGGACTGGTTGGATCTCCTTGCAGTCCAAGGGACTCTCAAGAGTCTTCTCCAACACCACAGTTCAAAAGCATCAATTCTTCTGCGCTCAGCCTTCTTCACAGTCCAACTCTCACATCCATACATGACCACAGGAAAAACCATAGCCTTGACTAGACGAAACTTTGTTGGCAAAGTAATGTCTTTGCTTTTCAATATGCTATCTAGGCTGGTCATAACTTTCCTTCCAAGGAGTAAGCGTCTTTTAATTTCATGGCTGCAGTCACCATCTGCAGTGATTTTGGAGCCCAAAAAAATAAAGTCTGACACTGTCTCCACTGTTTCCCCATCTATTTCCCATGAAGTGATGGGACTGGATGCCATGATCTTCGTTTTCTGAATGTTGAGCTTTAAGCCAACTTTTTCACTCTCCACTTTCACCTTCATCAAGAGGCTTTTTAGTTCCTCTTCACTTTCTGCCACAAGGGTGGTGTCATCTGCATATCTGAGGTTATTGATATTTCTCCCGGCAATCTTGATTCCAGCTTGTGCTTCTTCCAGTCCAGCATTTCTCATGATGTACTCTGCATATAAGTTAAATAAGCAGGGTGACAATATACAGCCTTGACGTACTCGTTTTCCTATTTGGAACCAGTCTGTTGTTCCATGTCCAGTTCTAACTGTTGCTTCCTGACCTCCATACAGATTTCTCAAGAGGCAGATCAGGTGGTCTGGTATTCCCATCTCTTTCAGAATTTTCCACAGTTTATTGTGATCCACACAGTCAAAGGCTTTGGCATAGTCAATAAAGCAGAAATAGATGTTTTTCTGGAACTCTCTTGCTTTTTCCATGATCCAGCAGATGTTGGCAATTTGATCTCTGGTTACACTACAAAACCTCTAATGACTTTTATTTAGGAAACTCATAAGCCACAAGTAACACTAGAAAAAAAGTCTTATCAATACAGCAGGTATAAGCAAAATGGCTTTGTATATGATTTTGGAATGGAAGCCCTTCTTTATAATTCCTAAAAGATTACCAGTCAGAGCATGAGCCCAGCAAGGGCTTTCAGATCTCATCTAGTGCTGAGAAAGCAGTATCTCTGAGGTTTAACACAAAAATGTTATTATAAATGACCATCTGACTCCCACCTATAAGATGTGTTTAGTAAATTAAGAAAAGGGCTTTCAATTTCATGAATGAAATATATATTTGAATATTATTCTAATAATCAGATATCAGTAAATCTCCATGTCTCAGACCAGAAAAATATGATTTATCAATGAAAGCTTAATACATACTAAATAAATGCTATCCAATTGCTCCTTTGTAAACGGGATGCTATTTTCTAAACATATGGATGCTATCCACATTGCCTTTGTGCTTAGTCGTCACGTCTGATTCTTTGAGATCCCATAGACTGTAGCCCCGGAGAAGGCAATGGCACCCCACTCCAGTACTCTTGCCTGGAAAATCCCATGGACGGAGGAGCCTGGAAGGCTGCAGTCCATGGGGTCGCTGAGGGTTGGACATGACTAAGCAACTTTACTTTCACTTTTCACTCTCATGCATTGGAGAAGGAAATGGCAACCCACTCCAGTGTTCTTGCCTGGAGAATCCCAGGGACAGGGGAGCCTGGTGGGCTGCCGTCTATGGGGTCACATAGAGTCGGACATGACTGAAGTGACTTAGCAGCAGCAGCAGACTGTAGCCAACCAGGCTCCTATGTTCGTGGAATTCTTCAGGCAAGAATAATGGAGTGGGTGGCCATTCCCTTCTCCAGGAGTTCTTCCTGACCAAAGGATCAAATACGGATCTCCTGCATTGCAGGCCTATTCTTTATAGTCCGAACCACGAGAGAAGCCCATCATTTCCTTCAGAAAAAAAAAAAAAAAACTATTTTCTAAATACTGAATTCCCACCTCAAAGCTAGATCAAATACATGGGGTAGGCTGAGCATTAGAGGTGACATGTTGAAACAGATGCAACTTTACCATTAATAATATAAGACATGGAGTAATACTAGAAATTTCAGATATTTCTGGTTAAAAATGTAAATCTTTGAGTAACTGTCTCTGTCTCTGATAGTCAGCAGCCCCAAAACTTAATCATCCAAGGGTGACTGGGAGGAATGACTGTAAACACTAAAACCATCCTATATTTTATGTCCCATTTAATGATACAGAAGTATAAAAAACACTTTTCATTTCTAAATAGTGAGTTCCAAGAAGAGGTCCAACTCTCATATATCCACACATGACCACTGGAAAAACCAGACTTTGATGGACCTTTGTCGGCAAAGTAATGTCTCTGCTTTTTAAAATGCTGTCTAGGTTGGTCATAGCTTTTCTTCCAAGGAGCAAGCATCTTTTAATTTCATGGCTGCAATCACCAACTGCAGTGATTTTGGAGCCCAAAAAAATAAAGTCTCTCATTGTTTCCATTGTTTCCCCATCTATTTGCCATGAAGTGATGGGAACCAGATGCCATGATCTTCATTTTTTGAATGCTGAGTTTTAAGCCAGCTTCTTCACTCTCCTCTCACTTTCATCAAGAAGCTCTTTAGTTCCTCTTCACTTTCTGTCATAAAGGTGGTGTCATCTGCATATCTGAGATTAGTGATATTTCTCCTGGCAACCCCAATTCCAGCTTGAGAATCAGGATCCATCAAAGTGAGAACAAGATGGATCAAATGACCATTCAGGAGAAGTACTTGAGAGAGGTAGGCATAGGGATTGGACAAATAATGAGGTAAGTGATGAAAGCAGGAAGAAATGAGATGACACAGGCAAAGGTGGAACAGGCAGATTTTAACAGCTTGGGGAAAACGTTCAAATTTCTTGATTAGAAAAACTATTTGCTGAGTTAAGTGCTAGTCAGAGAAGTCAGCTAAAAAGCTCTGATCCTTGGAGTCTACTGCTTTTCAACAGGATAGTGATGGTGACATCTGCAGGAAACAGGGAGGGTTTTTTTTAATATTTGGATCTTCAACTGATTAGAAACCGGACTGAGAGTACCTAATGAGATGAGAGTACTTAACTCATTGGTGGCAACAACTGAACAGCTGACAGACAACAATAATTTCCTGCCTCTAACACTAGGCTCGATTTTAACTAGTGGCTGGAGTAGTGAAAGACTCTGGACTCACTTCTGCTCTCTTGTTGCATGTAGGCCCCTCAGAAGCAGGATGGTCAGTGTGTGGACATGAACTATATGGACATCACAGTTAACCACACTAAGCAACAGTATCTTATGGTTATTCACATACCAATATGCTGTTGTTTTCCTATAAGCTTCTCCACATGTTTACTTTAGAAAAATGTATCTAAAATACATATAAATCAAACACCAAATATAAATGTAATATTCTGTAGGCCTCACATTAATCTAGGACAATCTTTATTACAAAGGTCTTTTTGGTTACAGCAAGCAAAAGATCTTATCTTTTCCTCCCGGACATTAATTACAAAAAATTTGAAAGCAATGCCATCTAGTGGATGTCTTTTTTATAAAAAGCATTCTTTCCAAAAGGTGCACTTAATATTCATTCATTCAACCAATATTTGAGGACCTATCATATGCCTGGTAGCTCAGTCGGTAAAGAATCTGCCTACAATGCAGGAGACCCAGGTTCAATCACTGGGTGGGGAAGACCCAATGAAGAAAGAAATGGCAGCCCACTCCAGCATTCGTGCCTGGAAAGTCCTATGGACAGAGGAGTCTGAGAGGCTACAGTCAATGGGGTCACAAAGAGTTGGACACAACTCAGTGACTAAACCATCACCACTATATGCCAGGTACCATTCTAGGTGCTAAGGATACAACAGTGAACAAAAACAACAAAACAAAAAAATCCTTCCCTCATGGAACTTACATGCTACTGAGAAAGACAAATAAATATATATGGCAGATGATAAGTGCTTTAAAGAAAAGTGAGTCAGGATCAGAGAACACATTGTAACAGAAGGAAGTAAGGGCTATTTCATGGAAGGTAGTCGGGGAAAGCCTCTTTAATAAACTGACATTTGAGCTAAAGTTTAAAGGAGATGAGAAAATGAACCATATGGCTATCCAGTGAAACAGCACACAGGAAGAAAGAATTACAGCAAGTGCACAAGTCCACTCTTTTGTGAGAAGATACCTAGTGTGCTGGAGGAATAAACAAGGGGGCTAATGTAGTAGCTGAAACACAGAAACCAGGAGGCAGAATAAAAGGAAATAAGGTCAAAGAGACAGCCAGGGGCCAAAGACACAAAAGATTTTTATGTTTGCGGGTGTTTTGTTTTGTTTTTGTTTTTAGATTTTATTCACTAAGATAGGAAACCTACGATCACGATTGACACGATATGACATATTTTTAAATAATTTTATTTATTTATTTTTGGCTGTGCTGGGTTTTGGTTGCTGCGCACGGGCTTTTCTCTAACTTCTCTCCAGGTGCAGTGCGCAGGCTTCTCTTTATGGTGGCTTCTCTTATTGCGGAGCAGTCTCTAGGGTGTGTGGGCTCACACAGTTGCACCTCCCGGGCTCTAGACTGCAGGCTCAGTGGTTGTGGTGCACAGGTTTAGTTGTTCTGCTGCATGTGGGATCTTCCTGGACTGTGTCTCCCACATTGGCAGGTGGATTCTTATCCACGGAGCCACAAGGAAAACCCTGACTTCTTTTTTTTTTTTTTTTTTTGAAGAATCACTCTAGCTACCAAATGGAGAATAGGACACAGAGGGGCAAGGGTGACAGCAAGATCAGCTAGTGCAGTCATCCCGATAAGAGATGATGACTTGACCGAGAGAACAGCTCAGGTAATTAGTAACACTGTATTCAAGATAAGGTCTAGTCAAGGCTATGGTTTTTCCAGTGGTCATGTATGGATGTGAGAGTTGGACTGTGAAGAAAGCTGAGTCCCGAAGAACTGATGCTTTTGAACTGTGGTGTTGGAGAAGACTCTTGAGAGTCCCTTGGACTGCAAGGAGATCCAACCAGTCCATTCTAAAGGAGATCAGCCCTGGGATTTCTTTGGAAGGAATGATGCTGAAGCTGAAACTCTAATACTTTGGCCACCTCATGCAAAGAGTTGACTCATTGGAAAAGACTCTGATGCTGGGAGGGATTGGGGGCAGGAGGAGAAGGGGACGACAGAGGATGAGATGACTGGATGGCATCACCAACTCGATGGACAAGAGTTTGGGTGAACTCCGGGAGTTGGTGATGGACAGGGAGGCCTGGCGTGCTGCAATTCATGGGGTCGCAAAGAGTCAGACACAACTGAGCGACTGAACTGAACTGAACTGAAAGTGAAGAAGACTGGATTCAGATCAAGGTTTTTATTAGTTTCCCCTGTTACTTCACAGCTCTCATATAAAAAGAGAATTAAAAGCTTTACATTAGTGACCACATGTCAATTTGAAACAAAACACAAGCTTAATGTTAAAAAAAAAAAAAAAGCTTTTCAAAATTCTAGTTGAAATCTAGCATAACAAATGTGCTGAAATATGTTTATGGTTTCTCAAAGCTTCTTGCACACATGTAATACTTTCCTGTTCATTAATTCAGTATGTACTTGCTCAGTACTGTGGTATTACGAAGTATAATAATGTGAACCTATTAATTCCTTACAGATTCCAGAATATTCCAAAGTTTTGTTTTAGTGATAATAAGTACTTATGAATAATTTTTATTTTCTATCACAGAAATCGTCAGGATCTCCCTCACCACTAATTTACCTGGATTCACAAGTGATAGGAGAGCTGGAAGTGAACCAATAAAAACCTAATCAGACTCAAGAAGCCATCTCATAAACTGGTAAAAGGGAATTTATCTCCCTTACTGTTTGTCTCCTGGATCAAAGATCCTGGATTTGTCAGTCAGTCAGTCAGTTCAGTCGCTCAGTCGTGTCCGACTCTTTGCAACCCCATGAACCACAGTACTCCAGGCCTCCCTGTCCATCACCAACTCCCGGAGTTCACCCAAACCCATGTTCATTGAGTTGGTGATTCCATCCAACCATCTCATCCTCTGTCGTCCCCTTGTCTTCCTGCCCTCAATCTTTCCCAGCATCAGGGTCTTCTCAAATGAGTCAGCTCTTTGCATCAGGTGGCCAAAGTATTGGAGTTTAGGCTTCAATATCAGTCCTTCCAATGAATACCCAGGACTGATCTCCTTTAGGATGGACTGGTTGGATCTCCTTGCAGTCCAAGGGACTCTCAAGAGTCTTCTCCAACATCACAGTTCAAAATCATCAGTTCTTCCGCACTCAGCTTTCTTTATAGTCCAACTCTCACATCCATACATGACCACTGGAAAAACCATAGCCTTGACTAGACGGATCTTTGTTGGCAAAGTAATGTCTCTGCTTTTTAATATGCTATCTAGGTTGGTCATAACTTTTCTTGCAAGGAGTAAGCGTTTTTTAATTTAATTGCTGCAATCACCATCTGCAGTGATTTTGGAGCCCCCAAAAATAAAGTCAGCCACTGTTTCCACTGTTTCCCCATTTACTTGCCATGAAGTGATGGGACCAGATGCCATGATCTTAGTTTTCTGAATGTTGAGCTTTAAGCAACTTTTTCACTCTCCTCTTTCACTTTCATACTAACTATCAAGTAGGTAGATGGTCCTAAGACTACACTGCCATTGCCATCAGAATCAGCCAAAGTCAAGCTATCACTACCACTACATGTTGCTCCCTCTTTCACTGGTTCAGAAAAACTGATGTTCTGAGTAGTTTGGTAGGAATTAAAGGGCACTAATGGTAGAGTCAGAAGGCAATAGCATCCCACTCCAGTACTCTTGCCTGGAAAATCCCATGGGCAGAGGAGCCTGGTAGGCTGCCATCTATGGGGCCGCACAGAGTCGGACACGACTGAAGTGACTTAGCAGCAGCAGCAGCAGCAATGGTAAAGTACCCGGTACCCTCAGAAGTGACTTGCACCCTAAGTAGAAAACTTCCTTCAGATCTAAGCTTGGCCATTGCTTCCACATGGTACCAACACAACATATACCTCTCCTTTGCATACTTAGTTATAATAGTTATAATTTTACATTTTTGTGATTAGTTGATTGTCTTCGTCCCCTATTGCACTACATCTTTCTTCTTGGTTTTCAAGCTCTTCTGATTTCATGACAACTCAGGAATGTCCACTTCTGCCTCTTACAGTTCCAGTTCTATATCCCTCCTCCCCAAGTCGCCACCTTCCAGGGCCCTGAATTCAGCTTCCCCAGATCTCCGGCTTCCCCAGATCCTTCAGCCTTTCTCACACACAGATCCACCTGCAGTCCTAAGACCTGGGTTTATTCTCCTTTATCCACTTTATTTCTCACAAAGTTTTACTTCAAAAATCACTATTACTACTTACCATTCATATTACCTTCCTTTTTTATTATTAACCTCCAGCTCCATCTTTTCTTCTAATTATCCCCAATAGGGACAATATAGTATTTATTCAATATATGTATACTGGAATTTTCATGGCTGCCAAAATTTCCATAGACAGGTCACTAATCTATTTATCCATATTCTCAAGGTGTATATAGTATATAGCATCTAAAACTATATCAGACCCTAATCAGAAATCCAATAGGTAAAACAAATAAAAACAGACTTTTCCTGAATCAATCAGAAGAAGGGGATTCAGAATTCTGCCGCATTCCCCTCTCCCCAAGGCAGTCCCTAAGTACCTGAGGGTTTAGCACCAGACTATAGTATTATCTGGGCTTCCCTGATAGCTCAGTTGGTAAAGAATCCTCCTGCAATGCAGGAGACACCGGTTTAATTCCTGGGTCAGGAAAATCCACTAGAGAAGGGATAGGCTACCCACTCCAGCATTCTTGGGCTTCCCTTGTGGCTCAGCTGGTAAAGAATCCACCTGCAATATGGGAGACCTGGGTTTGATCCCTGGGTTGGGAAGATTCCCTGGAGAAGGGAAAGGCTACCCACTCCAGTATTCTGGCCTGGAAAATTCCCTGGACTGCATACTCCATGGGGTTGCAAAGAGTCGGACACAACTGAGCGACTTTGATTTTCATACTATTATCTAATTATTAACAGTATGGAAATATAATTGCAGTCTGTGATGAACATGTATGATTAACATACTGCTCAAAGTCATATAAAAATAAGCTACCTAGTGCACTGTTGTAAAAAATATATATAACTAATCATCCCAATTCATTCCAAAGTGCTTTTACGTACATCACCCACAAGGGTTTCTTTTTTTAAAATAAATTTAAAAATTTTTACTTTTATTTATTCTTTTTCATTCTATTTATTGTTTTCTTCCTCCTTCTTGATAAAAAGATATTCAGCAATTTATTGATAGAAAATATTTTCCACTTACCCTAAATTCCCTAGATGTGAATCCTTTAATCTTTCGTCATATTAATCCTTCAATTTACTTTCTCATTTGCCTTTTTCCAACAAGTTGTTTGTAAACACAAAATGGAGAGAGTGCTCCATATAGAGACATACAGAAAGCTAAAAATATTCCTTTTTCAGTCTTATTTTTCCTGCTTTATATCTTTTCCAAGTCTATAAACTATCCCAGCTGTGGCAGACACTGTTAATTACCCACCAATATCCATTTCCACTTCTTGCCTGCAATGTGGGAACCTCAATTTCACTCAGGCAGTAATGTTAACCAGCCCCATCAGACTTGTTACAAATATTTCTCCCCTGATTTTCCCCTCCTCCTTTGCATGCAAGGGTGACCAACTGAGAAATCTGGAGAAGGATTCCAAAGCATGAAAAGAAAATCAGCAGAGAAGAAGAGGCAGCTATTCTGAAAAATATACTTTCCTGATTAAGATATAATGGCTCTTTCTCATCTCACTGACTGGAACACAGAATGGATATAATGCCGAAAATGTACCAGCCCTAGGTCTCTACCACCACTGAGAAGCAGAACCACTGCCAGCAACTCAGGTCTTCCTGCTATGAGAGAAAAAATAAACCTCTTGTTGTTTAAGCCACTATTCTTTGGGTATTCAACTGCTTGCAGGAGAAAGCTTTCCTGACCTACCTTTCCCAGCAACACCAAACAGGGATCAAACACTCTTGTAATAGCACAAATGAAACATGACCAAGCAGGACAGAGCTGGTGCCACTCTGTAACCCACTATGTCTAACTCCAGAAGGCACTATAAGAACACAAGTCTGACATCTATACAAAAGAGCACCAGGACCTTTGATTCGATCTGACCCTAGCACTAGATGACTACACTTTTCAAGCCTTGTGAAGAATAGACTAGAAAAGTAAAAACAATATAAATTTCAATCCTTGTCTTCAAATAACCTTCATAAGTTCCTTGTGAGTTAGGAAACATTATTAAGTGACTGAAATCACTTCAGCAGTGTCCAACTCTTTGTGATCCTATGGACTATAGCCCACCAGGCTCCTCTGTCCATGGGATTCTCCAGGAAGAATACTGGAGTGGGTTGCCATTTCTTTCTCTAGGGGATCTTCCCAACCCAGGGATCGAACCCACATCTCTTATGTCTCCTGCATTGGCAGGTGGGTTCTTTACCACCACCACCACCTGGAAGCCCCTATAAACTGGTCATTGGATCTGAAACCTTGATCACTTTCTGATTTGATTATTCTTCCATCAGGAAGTACCAAAATGGCTGGTTGCCTTGTGATGTCAGCATGCTTTTCTGTTTACGAACCATTTTTATTCACACTTCTGACACCAAATGTGTAGGTTTTCTATACTAAGCAATTTTCCAGTTCCCTATGGACACTAACTGTGTGTCCTGCAAGTCAGTTCAATTCTAATACTAACTACTAGGAGTTAACTCAGACCCCATAGATTAAAGGCTCAGACTCACAAGACTGCCCCGACCTCAGACATCAATCACAAGTCCCAGACCTCTGTTACTTCACACCAACCAGCAATAAATTGAGAGCACCACCTGCCCCCAACACCTCAACAGGTTCACCAACCCAGAAGCTCTACAAACTCTATCAATTAGAGAGTTTTGGAAGATTCCATTACATGGGCATGATTGAAATGCTGATTGATCCAATTCTAGTCCTTCTTCCCTGCTCAGAGACTGGGGAGGTAGGACTGAAAGTTCAAACCTATAATTACATGACAGATTCCTCTGGCAATCAGGTCCATTTGGATGCAATCTAGAGGGCCATCAAGAGTTATCTCATTAGCATAAATCAATTATGGTTGGAAAGGGGGTAATTATGAATACAAATGATGCTTCTTTCAGTTCTATCACTCAGGAAATTTCAAAAGTTTTAGAAGTTCTTTTGACAGGAACCAGGATGACTACAAAACACATATTTATTATATCACAATATTCAGTGCCTAGATCCATTAGATTTTTAGGGTTTATAATTTGGTGATATTCTATTATTTCTTCTTCATTTATTGTCTATAAAAAAGACATATTTGCTACTTAGTATGGAGAAGGAAATGGCAACCCACTCCAGTGCTCTTGCCTGGAGAATCCCAAAGATGGCAGAGCCTCGTGGGCTGCCATCTATGGAGTCGCACAGAGTCGGACACGACTGAAGCGACTTAGTAGCAGCAGCAGCTACTTAGTAATATTTATACAGAAAACAGAATAAATGCTTAATTTCCCTTTTTATAAAAACTAATTTTCAAAATAATAAGTTGCATCTCCAGAATTCTCCAAGGATGATCAATTTGTTGCTTTTCATTCTTAATATTACAGACTCATGAATTTAAATATATTTCATGTATCTTAGTCTACTTCTATTATTGTTCTATTGGTAATTAATTTGTTTCATCTTTGGCTAGTGTGAGCTCCTCAGGTTGATTCTTAAGTCCTTCTGATACTCCTGTAAGTAGTCTTCGATAGCTCTCTTGATATCTGATGTTTCAGATTCAACTTATAAACCTCCTAATACTGATTGAACTTCAGATCAAATAAATCTTTTGCCTCTTACTAAAAAACAAAAACCTTCTGCTCCATACCTAGAATTGGCCATTCCCCTATGGAACCCTAGTTCCTTTTAGTAGGAAATGGTATCTGGATTCCATGATCTGAGAGTAACACTTGTCAATTCCCTCATTTATCAAACATTTTCTGAGTAGCCAGTATGTGCCACTTGTAGGATTTGGCTTTGAAGATACAAAGATGTAACACAAACTTAAACAGCTGACAAACCAGTGGTATATACTTAGGAAGAAAAGATTATCAAGAAGTGTGCTGCTGCTGCTAAGTTGCTTCAGTCGTGTCCAACTCTGTGCGACCCCATAGACGGCAGCCCACTAGGCTCCTCTGTCCCTGGGATTCTCCAGGCAAGAATACTGGAGTGGACTGCATTTCCTTCTCCAATGCATGAAAGTGAAAAGTGAAAGAGAAGTCACTCAGTCATGCCCATGCTTAGCGACCCCATGGACTGCAGCCTATCAGGCTCCTCCGTCCATGGGATTTTCCAGGCAAGAATACTGGAGTGGGGTGCCATTTGTAGAACAAAGCAAACAAGCTCTAGGCAAAATTTGGAATTTACCTGGTCAGGGAATACACTTTGATCTTTGTAGTACTCTTAGAGAAAAATAAGGAAGATTCATTGTGATACAATTAGAGAAAGACTCAAAGAACTATACCTATACTACACCTTGGCTGAGAAAACAGAATTGAATCAGCTTCCAGATGTATAAAGCACTCCTGTTTATGAATGTCTATCAGAGTAGCAGAAGAGGAGACCAGACTTATCTTCAGATTTACAGAATTACATAAATGACTGAATACCTTTCTCACAGAATGTTAAAACAAAGGTCCTTGCCAAATTAAGGAAATCTTTTCTTTCTAAGCATGCATATACTTACTATCAGTATTTCCTGCATTTAATACCACATTATTTCAAAGATTAAAGTAAAATAATGTTCAATAAAAAATGTTTTGAAAATTGCAATTTTTTTCACTCACAAATATTTTACTTCCAACTAGAAATTACTTACAAAACACTTTACATTTTGTCTTTCTTATTAATCTTCCCTCTTCTCCATTTTCTACTTACATTTCTCCCTCTGTTTCTTAAACTTGTTTCTTCCTGACTTTGTGAAAAACACAGCTTATCCAGAAACTCCCTTTAAACCATAACAAAGGGATAGAAAAGGCAAAAAGAAAATGTTTCCTGGAGAGTTAGGGACTTTAGGAAGGTTAAGACCTCTGTATAGCACAGTGAACTCTGCTCAATGTTATGTGCCAGCCTAGATGGGAGCCGGGCTTGAAGGAGAATGGATACATGGATAAGTATGTCTGAGTCCCTTTAATATTCACCTGAAACTACCACAACATTGTTAATTGGCTATACATCAAATTAAAACAAAAAGTTTAAAGTGTGAAAAAAAGAATACGCTTCCTGTGTCAATTTTAAAAAGAAAATTCCTTTAAACCTGTATCTATTAACAATATATTCTCAAAAGTAAATATTAATCTGTTTGTAAATATTTTATGCTGTATATGTTACAAAAATAAAGCATTATAATAGAAAATAAAATCTCCTACCTTTCAGCACTAAATGCTGACTCTGTGTCAATGTACACAACAGCTCCTTCTAATCCTCCCATGTTGGTAGGTAATGTAGCCAAAATGCTCATCATTATACAAAACTGAGTTTTTCCACAACCTGGGGGACCTGTAATCTAAAAAAATAAGAAGAAAAAAATATTATTTGTATAAACATCACAATCTAGTTAAAGCAAAACCCTTTTAAGAACTTGCCACAGTTCAACTAACCTGGGTTCCCAAAGGGAACACTGTTAATACAACTCTTAAGGGTTCCCTGATAGCTCAGTCGGTCAAGAATCCGCCTGCAATGCAGGACACCCAGTCCAATTCCTGGGTTGGGAAGATCTACTGGAGAAGAGATAGGCTACCCATTCCAGTATTCTTGGGCTTCCCTTATGGCTCAGCTGGTAAAGAATTCGCCTGCAATGCGGGAGACCTGGGTTCAATCCCTGGGTTGGGAAGATCCCCTGGAGAAGGGAAAGGCTGCCCATTCCTGTATTCTGGCCTAGAGAATTCCATGGACTTTATAGTCCATGGGGTCACAAAGAGTCGGACATGACTGAGTGACTTTCACTTTCACTATATATATATAATAAAAGAACTTCTCCCCTATGCATCTGGATTAGTACTAGGTATGGACCATCCTTGGGAGAAATGAGAAAACAGTCACCAAAATCATCCCTGTGTTGTGCAAAATTCAGATGAAAAACTTTGGTTGAGAAAGGCTTGAGGATTCATTGATACACTCACAACTTGAAGTTCTATATTTTTTCTCAATAAGACATTTATAGAAAGCTCTGAAAATATTTAAGAGGCTTTAATAATTGGTTTAACATTTGTTATGAATTGGCCTTTCAAAACAATTTTAAATTAGTCCCATTTAAAGGTACTTTGATCGTTAATATTAATAAAGTATTTAAGAGTAAAAGGTATTGATGTATACAATTTTAAATGGTTTAGCAAAGGAAAAAAGTGTGTGTGTGTGTGTAGAAGAGAGATAAAGCAAATGAAACAAATTCAACAACTGCTAAATCTAGGTGATTCATACTTTGAAGTGTATATTTTAAAAGTTTAGTTGTTGGAAAGCTATTTGAGACTATAAAATCTGAAAACAAGAGGGCATAGATGGAAAAGAATATGCCTAGGACATTAATCAAGGCATATTTGAGTCCAACAGGAAGTAGTTAACAAAAATTAATTTGAAATATTTAAAATAACCCCTTTAAACATACTGTTTGTCATACTGGCTATGGCATCCAGATTTTCAGAACCAAAACACTATCCCTTTTGTGAGAATAGCACTAATGAATAATTTTTCACAATAGGAAGAAGGGAAAAGAAAAAGGAGAAAAGGAGGAGAGAAGAAAATCTGAGGTAGAGACGAACAGAACTCTGAGCTAAACTGAGACACACCAGATCTGAAGACACTGTCTCAGGTATACCAAGAAGCAGGAAGAAATGAGAAGTGATGACACAGGAGTCTAAATCACCTAGGCCAGTGGTTCTCAAACATGACTGAGCTTAAACTCAACTGGCAAGCTCATTAACCAGCATTTCTGGTTAGCCATAGGTCTGGAAGGGGACCTGAAAATTTATATTTCTAATAAGTTGACACCAATGCTGCTCCACATTTGAGAACCAGTTATAGAACTTAGACTAAAGGTAAACTTCATTTTTCAAAGTTTAACGTTGAAAAAAAACAAAGGCTCACAAGCTAGAAACCATGTGTTGATTTATAATCTCTAAAACAATGATTTAAACTTTTAGTATAAATAATTGCTGCTAGCAATAACACTGTGCCAGATCAGTGATCAGTGAAAATGCCAAAATTCTTTGATTACATACTCCAACAAACACACCCAAAAAAAAACAAACACAAACAAAATTTTATTACAATCCTCCAGTATATGCATATGTATTATATATAAACTATTTTACTAATACATTATGGACAGTAAAAAATACACATAGAGATTAAAAATAAAAGATTACAAGCATTTAAAAAGTTTCATATATTTTTCATTTAAAATACAAATCAATAGTTTCATTGCTTTAAGAACTTTTTTTGATAAAAATATGCCATAAAGAAAGTAAAAAAGATGACTTATAAATTTGAAGGTTACATTTGTGATATATGTAAGTGACAAAGTAGTAATATCTAGAAACATAAAGAATACTCATATTTCATATATTAGTTATACAGATCTTTTCAATCTAATAAACAATGAAAATAAATGAAATTATGTACATTGTTTTTAAAATACTGATTTAACTATTTTGTAATCCAGCAACTGAAACAGTTCCTAAGTTCTGCTTATTGTAGTACTTAATTGTAATGTCTCTGTAGTTGAGAAAGGATAATTGCAAAAGCTATTGTTCAACTTTGGCTAATAAATGGTCATTTTCCCTCGGGTCAATTAATTATTCTTGCAAACCAATCAAGATGTATTACACTTTAACATTTTTAAAAATTGATTTCAAAATCAAATGAAACTATTTGGAAGATTTCTTAACAGTTTAGAAAATATTGTTAGAGTTTTTTCACAAGATACGTACATCTTTGAAGACAAAAACCACGTCATAAAACATTTCCAAGCAGAAATTTGAATAATGTTCTGTATTTTGATCTCTGTCATTTAATAAGCAGTTACTTTCTCACTCATTGTAAAAATATCACCTTTACTTTGAAGGGATGGAATAAGAGTGTTCCCTTGGTTGGCTGACTGCCTGATTTGCAATCTGCTAGGTGGCAAGTTACACAGTCACTTGTTTTACAAAAAGGATCAACAAATTTGACTTTTCATTTTTAAAAAGTTTCACCCATTTTTAAATTCAACAGCTTTTTACAATCTTTGCTGAGAGATAACCAAAGAAGTTCTTGTGATTCAAATGATTTTCATGATCACTCATCACGTTACAGAGTACTATAAAGAGTCAATAAAAACTAGTCAGGTTTTTATAAAAATTGTACCATCCTGAAGCATTCTTCACACATATGACATCAACTTCTGTGTTACTATAGACTGATGATGTACCAGAAAAATGCAAAGAATTTTACAAGTAACATCCATATACTCACCACCCAAACTCTGCAACTGCCATTTTATTACTATTATACTATTATAACAGGCTTCCCCTGTGGCTCAGCTGGTAAAGAACCTGCCTGCCAATGCAGGAGACACAGGTTCTATCCCTGGGTCAGGAAGATCTCCTGCAGAAAGAAATGGCAATCCACTCAAGTATTCTTGCCTGGGAAATCCCATGGACAGAGGAGCCTGGAGGGGTATAGTCTACTAATGGGGTCAAAAAGAGTTGGACACGACTGAGTGTGCATGCATATATACATATATTTATACTATTGTACAGTCTACTAATACACTTGACTTCCCTGGTGGCTCAGACAGTAAAGCATGTGTCTACCATGTGGGAGACCTGGGTTCAATCCCTGGGTCAGGAAGATTCCCTGGAGAAGGAAATGGCACCCCATTCCAGTACTCTTGCCTAGAAAATCCCATGGACAGAGGAGCCTGGTGTCCATGGGGTCGCAAAGAGTCGGACACGACTGAGCAACTTCACTTTCACTTTCACTAATACACTAGACTATCCATCAATCCATTCATTCGTCAGTCCATCTTAGATGTTTTTAAATGTATTTCAAAGTAAGTCAGAGACATAAATATACTTTCCCCTAAAAGTTTGATGTGTGTATCATTAACCTGAATTTAGTAAGTATGATTCTTTTTTCTTTTACGGTAAATTTTCCACACAATGAAATGCCCAGATCGTGAGTGTTTCATTTGATGAACTGTAGCAAATGTATATATATGTAAGCAATCCAAACCCCTATCAGGTCAGAACAAGAATATTACTGCCAGGAAATTCCCTCATAAACATTGTTTTATATTTAAGAAGTCATTTATTTTTGAGAATATATCTTCCTTGATATATCTTCACTTTTGTGGCTTAAAAATAATTTAGTTCATGTATCTCATTACTGAAACAGAATCTAGCTAAGAAGATAATCTGGGCCCTATTAGAAACTTCTGTACTTTAACTGTCTAGCATCTTTCCTCAATGAATAATTTGCTTTAATCCTTAATGCTTCACATCATTGGCAATGATTTCCAGATGAAAGTATTTATTCCTAAAAGAATCCATGTAAGTTATTCCATGTTGCTTCCCCTGTCTTATGTCATCCATTTTAACAGAAGAACAGTTCAGTTCAGTTCAGTCTCTCAGTCGTGTCCGACTCTCTGCAACCCCATGAACCGCAGCATGCCAGCCCTCCCTGTCCATCACCAACTCCCAGAGTCCACCCAAAACCATGTCCATTGAAGGGTATCCCTAATGTTATTAAAAATGTATTGTATTTGGTCTTTTGTTATTAAGAAAACCCAAAAGAGGCTTTTAAATATCTAACATTAATTTTACTGAAATTTGTCTAGATACTGAATATGTGTCACATGACCTTAAACATGACTGAAAAACTTGTGAATGTTTGTCTTTCTGTGACGTATGTTTCTTAACAATGGCTTCCTACTATCACTATTTCAAGGAACAAAATACCAGAGAAAGTTTCATTATTAACAATAATGGAGATAATTCCATATCAAATTGTTTTCTAATTCCAAATTTTGGGGATGTCTTTACAAATGAGATTAGACTGTCACTGATTTTTACTTCATTAATCGTAGGAGAGGTCTCACCTCTGACTTTTACATACATGTGGTTCATTTCTACTCACATTATTAGTACTGCCTTCAATATATAGTTTTTTTTTTTAATTAATTTTATTTTTAAACTTTACATAATTGTATTAGTTTTGCCAATATCAAAATGAATCCACCACAGGTATTTTTTGCAGGAATCTTTTTATGCCATTTGTCTGTTCTGCGAGATTTGATTTAGCTAAATCCATAAATTGACCTAACTAGACCCATGTAGGACTATAAGTGAGTGAAGTGAAGTCGTTTAGTCGTGTCCGACTCTGCGACCCCATGGACTGTAGTCCACCAGGCTCCTCCATCCATGGAATTTTCTAGGCAAGAGTATTGGAATGGGTTGCCATTTCCTTCTCCAGGGGATCTTCCCAACCCAGGGATGGAACCCAGGTCTCCTTCATTGCGGGCAGACGCTTTACTGTCTGAGCCACCAGGGAATCCCAACATGTAGGACTATAATCTACCCCAACATGTTGAAAATAAAGATATAAACAAGGTGTCTCTGTCAACCTTCTGTACCTTTTCCTCATGGATTATTACCTGACACGTGACAGTATAAGATAGGGATCAAGTGAGGATGCCGTATGTTAAATGTCAATTAAGGTTTATTTTATGTTTTAGATGTAACACCAATAAAAATTCTAGTATTTTCTTCCCATAACCTAATGGGCCATGCTACATACTCTCCTTTGGAGACTGGCAGTTTTGAAGACCCCAAAACACTTTTCATTGACTTTTTTATCATCATCAAAAACAATATGGATCAAATTAACTGCCAGATATCAGAGCAAAGGAAATATTCATAAATAAACTTGAAAGTGGATCCTGAAGGTGAGAAATGATAGCTCTTCAGAGTGTTAACCAATGGAGGAATAAACGACTTCCTTTCAATATACACTATCTACCTATCCAGTTTCAGATATGTCCTAGAAATATACAAGGCTGTATATTGTCACTCTGCTTATTTAACTTATATGCAGAGTACATCATGAGAAACACTGGGCTGGAGGAAGCATAAGCTGGAATCAAGATTGCCAGGAGAAATATCAATAACCTCAGATATGCAGACGACACCACCCTAATGGCAGAAAGTGAAGAGAAACTCAAAAGCCTCTTGATGAAAGTGAAAGAGGAGAGTGAAAAAGTTGGCTTAAAGCTCAACATTCAGAAAACGAAGATCATGGCATCTGATCCCATCACTTCATGGGAAATAGATGGGGAAACAGTGTCAGACTTTATTTTTTTGGGCTCCAAAATCACTGCAGATGGTGATTGAAGCCATGAAATTAAAAAACGCTTACTCCTTGCAAGAAAAGTTATGACCAACCTAGACAGCATATTAAAAAGCAAAGATATCACTTTGTCAACAAAAGTCCGTCTAGTCAAGACTATGGTTTTTCCAGTGGTCACGTATGGATGCGAGAGTTGGACTATAAAGAAAGCTGAGTGCCAAAGAAATGATGCTTTTGAACTGTGGTGTTGGAGAAGACTCTTGCGAGTCCCTTGGACTGCAACGAGATCCAACCAGTCCATCCTAGAGGAGGTCAGTCCTGGGTGTTCATTGGAAGGACTGATGTTGAAGCTGAAACTCCAATACTTTGGCCACCTGATGGGAACAGCTGACTCATTTGAAAAGACCCTGATGCTGGGAAAGATTGAGGGCAGGAGGAGAAGGGGACAACAGAGGATGAGATGGTTGGATGGCATCACTGACTCAATGGACATGGGTTTGGGTAGACTCTGGGAGTTGGTGACGGACAGGGAGGCCTGGTGTGCTGCAGTTCACGGGGTCGCAAAGAGTCAGACACGACCAAACTACTGAACTAAACTAAAAGATTTAATTAGATCTTTAGATATGTTCTGAGATTTAATGAGCTTAAACCTATGAAATACTTTTAATATTTAGTGGAAAGGTGAAGCAAGCCCTCAACTTAAAAACATTTTTTAAGATGTTATATGTGAAAATATTTAGTAAAGTATAAAATACCATGAAAATGTAAGGTGATATCTTATCATTTCATCTTCAAAGAAAACATGTTTTTAAAAATTCTGAAGTTAAACGAGCGCAACTGGCATTTTACCTGCTTCATTATTTTTATGTACTGATTCAGTACAGTCTTGAGAAAAGTAGAACATCACATGGATAACATAAGATTTTGGGGTTCATCTGGTTTTCTATGTTTGCTTTACTTCCCTTTCAAATTTGATTATTAACATTTTCTTTAAGTAAACTATAATAAATAATTGCTAATTCTTTAGCAATTTCAGATCCTTTTCATATATTTTTCCTCTCTTTCTAGCCTCAAAAAATATGCTGTTTGCAATTTTTAAAGGTTGGCTAGAGTTAAATTTCATTATTTTTTCAAGTTTACTTAGTGGGTTAAAACATTTCAACATTAATAATTTTTAGCTTCAGATAGTTTAGCTCTGACTTCTAGCAGCCAAACCACAAAATTTCAAATTGTGTTCAGTTCCCAGGTTCAGCTCCAATGGTGGTCAGAAACAGCAGACATGCCAAACCAGAATAGTCTAAGTGATTGCTTCTTGGAAACTCAGAGTGAATACAGCATTTACACACAGAAGATACTGGTAAAATACGATTAGCTTCGTATAGTTAGAGCCTGAGTTTCAACAATCCTGCCTGAGAAATGTAAAAGAACAGAAAGGAAACATCGAGTAGTAAAGATCACTAGAATATCAACAAAGAAGCAAATACTAGCAATTGCTTTAAAGGAGAAAGAATTATTACCAAGAAAGTCTAATTGTGCATGCGTGTGTGTTCAGTTGTGTCTGACTCTTTGCGATGCCATGGACTGGAGCCCACCAGCCTCCTCTGTCCATGGGATTCTTCAGGCTAGTATACCGGGGTGGGTTGCCATTTTCCTCCTCCAGGGGATCTTCCGTCCCAGAAATCGAACCTAAGACTCCTGTGTCTGCTGCATTGGCAGGCAGATTCTTACCACTGAGCCACCCAAGAAGCCCAGTTTAACTGTACTGAAGTGAAAATGAAGCCTAGTCACTTTAGTCTCAAAAGAGAACAAGCAGTAGAGATGAATGTGAAACCCAGACCTAGTAGGACCCAAAATCTTGAATGTGGGGGAGAGTTCCTCCACATTCAAGATGAGGTCAAGAGGATGGGTCAATCCACCAAGCCAATATTTTGCAGAGAAAATTTAAGGACTGCCTGGTTCTGATCTGAGAAATGAGCATGTGGAAACATTACATCATCTTTTTAATGGCCTCCTTCCCCAGCATCCAACTACCTGTCTCCATATGCTCTACGATTAGGCAGAAATACAATTAGGTTTTCAAACCTAAAGAATTCTTTTTTAAAATCACTCTTTGAATCCCAAAATAAACAAAAAGCAAACAATCTCAGAACAGTCAGGCAGCTGTTTGCCTTGTGAAAGAAACTTTCATCTTTAAAGTTATTTTATATCAACAAGTGGAAGCTTTTATACTTTAAATTCTCTCCACAACTCTCTCTTACTCCATACTGACAACTGCTGTTTTTAAAGTAAATGGAAAGGTAAGGGGAAAAAAGAAGGCAGGGTAACAGAGTAGAAAAAGAAAACAAGAGGACATGAAAATGACAAGTACCCCAAGATTCACATTAAAAAAAAAAGTGTCAAAACATTACCATGTGTAAAATAGATAGCCAATGGGAATTTGCTGTATGACTCAGGGAACTCAAATAGGAGCTCTGAATCAACCTTGAGGGGTGGGATGGGAGGGAGATGGGAGGAAGGTTCAAGAGGGAGGGGACATATGTATACCTATGGCTGATTCATGTTGATGTTGACAGAAAACAACAAAATTCTGTAAAGCAATTATCCTTCATAAATTTTAAAAATAAAACTTAAAAAAAAATTTAACAATCATATAATATGTGCCATATAAAAGACTTTATGAAACCTTTATGGAGAAAGATACTTATTTCTAAATCAGGAAATGAGTGACGAATTAGGAACAATGATTCAATCAACCACATATGCTAAACTCCTGTCTTAGAACAGAGGCCTGGTTATCTTGCCTTTCAAAACACAGGGCAGGATAAACAAATCTTGTCAGCAGATGATGTTCCAGGAATGCAGATTAGAAATCTCTCCCTAGTTTTCCTACTGCTGCTGCTGCACGTGGAACAGACCAGAACCTGACTGCAGCTTGAAAAAGAGATGAGACCCACCCTGACCGACCTACAGACCCCTGAGCAAGAAAAATGACTGTCTGCTGCTGTTGTAAGCAGAGTAAGCAGCCAAAATTGACTGATAAAGTATGTATGTCTTGTATTTCATTGTTTATGCATTTCTATACATGCCAAGACCTTTGTGGACACTTGAATTTACAAGCCTTGACTTATTGTCTCCTGTAATCTTAGACAGCCCACCCAGTCAACGAGAAACAAGCAGAACTGTTCTAAGGAAAGATAAGGAAGCCAAAAGAGGAGTCTGGCATTCTGCCTCTACCTTTTAGGGACAGAAGAGTGGTCACCTCCAAAGCAAAACTGCCCCCTTCGAGGAGGACACCTGGTCTTCTTAAATCATGAACAAAGCATAGAAACGACTCAGGAAACACAAATAATGTAGACATGTGCCACATTGTTTCTCATTATTTAGAGCAAGGATCTGGGTATAATCATTTTTCTTAAATGTTATAAAGATTTGGCGGTGCTTCACAGGTTTACCCGTCCAGAGGTACTCTCCAACCAACATATGCAGATGCCATACCTCTTTTCATCGACGTGAGTTTGGACCAGTTTTCTATTCCTATAATCTCTGGATTACAATATGAAAATACCTTTTTTTAATGATCCCTTTAAATACAACCTTTAATTTTACCTAATTATATCAGCATCTTTATCATGCATTCTCAGCAAGGGTGACAGTGACCTCAAGGGCAAAACTTGGTTTTGATCACGGAAGAAAGATGTTACTCTCTTTTCCTTATAAAGCACAGATCTACATACAGTACATAAACAGATATATAGTATATCTACATGAAACAGGAGGGAAGGGGGCAGGGCACAACCTTTTAAAGAATGACAGAACATGACAAAGACTGGTTAGAACTAACTAGGTCCAAGAGGGTAGATGAGCCAACTTCCAGCAGACCTTGAGTCTCATTATGTGCTCATGGTAATATCAGTTAAGTTGCTCAGTCGTGTCCCACTCTTTGCAACCACAGACTGCAGCACAGCAGACTTCCCTGTCTATCACCAACTCTTGGAGCTTGCTCAAGCTCATGTCCACAGAGTCGGCAATGCCATCCAACCATCTCATCCTCTGTCATCCCCTTCTCCTCCTGGTAAAAGAACATGCTAAACGACACACCCACCAGCACCATAACAGTTCTGAGGCCAACCACAGAAGGTCAAAAAGTGGGTGGTGGCCCAATACCTGGAAACCCCCACCCCTTCCACAAAATAATTGGAATAATCCCTGACTCATTAGCCTATGAAATTATTCAGCCCATAAAAACTACCCACATCATGTTTTGAGGCTCTCTTGCTCTCTCTTTCTGAGATGGTCCACACACTGTCTGTGGAGTGTGTTTCTCTCTAAATAAAGCCACTTCTTAACCTATCGTTTTGTCTCTAAATTCTTTCATGACAAAGCAAGAACCTTAAATTCACCAGGAACAATTAAAATCTCGAGTGGGGGTGGAAATGTTATTGGGGGGAAAAATGACTAAAAAGCTCCTTAAGGGGTGGTAATGAACAAAGATTGAGAAACACTGATCTGATCTATATTACCTCATATGAGAAGGCTACCATTACACGGTCTGATCTCCACATAACATAAATATTTAAAGTTTAAACTTCAAACATATCTTCCCTACCAATACTGTCATAATAGATGTAGAATTATCTGCTTATATATTCCATAAGTAAGGGATTTGATGTTCTCTGGGAATGAGACAAAGCCCTGTAGCTCACTTCCATTAGTGATTCAGCACAGTTGGTTTCCCTTTGATTTCTCCTCTGCTGCTTCTGCCTTTGGCATGAGTAGCACTTCTCTAATTCCACTTTTAATCTTGGTACTGTAGCTGAACATACACAGATTCAGGGCAGTTCACATAAATCAAAACTGATGATAAATAAATTAGGTTGTTTTGAAGTCAGAGTCAGGAAAGAGCAGCTATAAAAGTGACAGCAGAATGTTTCCAGATTTATTCTTCCTCCCTCAAGTCATCCTTAGGCCTGGTCGAAGTTTATTCAACTAGATGCCTTACATCTTATCTTCACCAGATCTAACTTCTACCTGATATCTGGGATGCTAGGTTTGAACTTTTCACCAGAAACAAAGATCCAGCAACACAACTAGTTAGACATCTCCTCTGAGATCTGCATGAGCTCTCTATTGCTATATAACAATTAACCACAAACTAGCAGCTTTAAGACAATCCTGTTTATTATCTCACAGTTCTATAGGTCAGGGAGCTGCTTTAAAGGCATCTTCATCTTCCCCACCTCCAGGCAAGTTTTCAGATGACGGCAGCCTCAGCCAACTTCTTGATTGTAATCTCCTAAGACACCAGAACTGAAAACAGCCAGCTAAGCTTCTCCTGAATTCCTGACTCAGAAACTGTGTGAGATAATAAACATTTATTGATGTGTTTAGCCACTAAGTTTTGGAATGGTTCGTTAAACAGCAGTTTAACACAGTTCTATACATCTGTAGATATAGAATCAGAGAGGAACGACTTTAAAACTTATGAGAAAAAAAACTCCTAAAATAATCGCTGATGTTTATTAATAAAGAAATCAATTAGGTAGAAAAATCATATTTCTTAAATGTACTATTTTGATAATTTGAAGAAACCAAATGGCATACAAATGAAAATAAATACCGTACTACGGAAGAGCAGTAACATTAAAAGTTACTGAAGTTTGGCTTATTCCAAGACCAAAGAGTCTGAGAGTGAAGGAGAGGCAGCAGGAACCAAAACATTAGAGTAAATAAGTGCTTAAAAATAAATAAATGAAAACAAATTCATTCATTCAGTTAATATTTACTATGTACCTTCTACATATGCTAATTGGAGAGGGAAATGGCAACTCACTCCAGTATTCTTGCCTGGGAAATCTCATAGACAGAGGAGCCTGGCAGGCTACAATCGATGGGGTTGCAAGATTCGGACATTACTGAACAACTAAACCACCACCACCACATGTGTTAATATTGTAGATGTAAAAATAAGAAGAAAAAGACAATTCCTGCCCACTTGGAATTTATTCTCCAATGAGGAAGACATATAGTAACTAATCACACAAACAGTAAAACTGTAACAGTGAGAAGTACTTACATAGAAGAACCATAGAACATGTCAGTTCTCAAGGAATATACAACAATTCTGTTGATTTAAACATAATCAAATAGGCTCAAAATATTCAAAATAACAGAACTACAAGTAAATTCGCTAACGATATAATGGACTATTTTAACAACCTTCTCTGGATTAGTATTAGGTCGGGTTGAAGAAAAAAATCAGCAAAGATAAAGAAGAGTTGCACAACCCAAATTCCAAGTTTAACTTAATTGTCATAAGCAGAACACTAAATCATTAGAGAATAATCATTCTTCTCATGCACACTTAGGACACTTACAAAAGTTAATCACGTTAATCCTTAAAACGAGAAAAATTCCAAGAATCAGTATCACACAAAATTCTTTGACTAAAATGCAAATAAGCTAGCAATCTAATTAAAATGTGAAAGAAAATTTAATTAAATAATTTAGATTTTCAAAAATTCCAAAAAGAATCATGAGTGAAAGAAGTAATTATAATGAAAATTTTTAAACACTATGAGAACTAAATAAAAATGAAAATACTTCATCACACACACACAAAAAGAATGCAACAGCTCAGAGTAAAAAGAAGAAAAACTGAAAATTATGAATTAAATGTGTAATTTAATAAGTTGGAGGGAGGGGGAGAAGAATCCCAGAAAAACACAATTAGATAGAGGGAGATAAGAAAAAAACAAAAATCACTTAAGTAGAAGACAGAGAAAAGATAGAAAACCAACAAAGAACCAAAAGTAAAAGCACAGTTCTTTGAAAAGACTATAAAATACTCAAACATCTGACCAGGTCTTTTTAAAAGGAAGGCAAAGAGAAGACAAAGAAGTAACAGTAGAAATGAAAACAGGGAGAGGGGGTAGAAACACATTCAAACAAGATTTAAAGATGAGAATACAATGAAAAACTTTATGACAATAAATTTTAAAACTTAAAATGGGCAAATCTCTAAAAATATCATTCAGTAAAACTACTTAAAAAGAAATAAAAAACCTGAATAGTCCTTTAATCATTAAAGGAATTTATTTCATTGTTTTAATTTTCCCACAGGGAAAATACTAAGATCAGACACTTTTCCAGGAAACTTATATCAAATTTTCAAGAAACAATGTACAAACTATTATAGTACATAAAAAAGAGAAGATATTCCACAAATCATTCTATCAAATAGCTCAAAATAGATCACAGAAAAAAAAAACTCAAAATAGACCACAGACTGTATGCAAAACCTAAATATAAAACTCTAGAAAAAGATATAGCAAAAATCTTTGTGTGCCTGGCCAGACAAAAAAAATTTACAGAGTTGACACCAAGTATAAAGGAAAAAACCAACAGACTAGACTATAAAATTTAAAACTTCACAAGCTGCCATTAAGAAAATAAGGAGAGAAGCCATAGATTGGACTGCAAATTATGTATCTGATAAAAGACTTGTATCCAGAGTATACAAAGAACTCACAACTGAGTAACAAGAAAACAACCAATTTAAAAACAGGCAAAAGATTGGAACAGATATTTCATTTCTAAAAAACATACAAATGGTTATAAGTGCATGAACAGGAGTTCAATGTCATCAGTCACTGGGAAAAGACAAATTAAAACCACAATGAATACTATTAACATTCACTAGAATAGTTAAAATGATAAACAATACTAAGTGTTGGTGAGGATATGGAGAAATAAACTATCATGCACTGCAGGTGAGAATGTAAAATGGCACAGCCACTCCAGAAAGCAAATTTGGCAGTTGCTTAAAAAACTAAACATACACCTAGCATATGATCTAGCCATTCCACTCCTAGGAATCTAACCAAGAGAAATAAAATCCGACATCCACACAAAGACACGTCATATTCCCGATAGAAAAAACTATAAACAATCCAAGTGAACATCAACTAACAGTTGGATAAACAAAATGTGTTATAACCATACCATGGAATAACATTAATGTTGCTGTTCAGTCACCCAGTTGTGTCCGACTCTTTGCAACCCCATGGACTATAACACACCAGGCCTCTCTGTCTCTCACCATCTCCCAAAGTTTGCCCAAGTTCATGTTCATTGTATCCGTGATGCCATCTAGCCATCTCATCCTCTGAAACCCTCTTCTCCTGCCCTCCATCTTTCCCAGCATCAGGGACTTTCCCAGTGAGTCAGCTGTTCATATCACATGACCAAAATACTAGAGTTTCAGCTTCAGAATCAGTTCTTCCAACGAGTATTCAGGGTTGATTTCCCTTAAGATTGACTGGTTTGATTTCCTTGCTGTCCAAGGGACTCTCAGGAGTCTTCTCCAGCACCACAGTTCAAAGGCAACGATTTTTCAGTGCTCTGCCTTCCTTACAGTCCAGCTCTCATAACCGTACATGACCACTGGGAAGACCACGGCCTTGACTATATGGACCTTTGTCAGCAGAGTAATGTCTCTCTTCTCAATACACTGTCTAGGTTTGTCATAGCTTTCCTGCCAAGAAGCAAACGTCTTCTGATTTCATGGCTACAGTCACCAGAGTGATTTTAGAGCCCAAGATCAGCAAATTTGTCACTGTTTCTACCTTTCCCCCTCTATTTGCCATGAAATAATGAGGTCAGATGCTATGATCTTTGTTTTTTTTAATATTTAGTTTTAAGCTGACTTTTTCACCCTCCTACTTCACCCTCATCAAGAGGCTCTTTAGTTTCTCTTTGCTTTCTGCCATTAGGGTGGTATCATCTGCATATCTGAGGTTGTTGATATTTCTCCCGCTTCTCTTGGTTCCAGCTTGTAACTCATCCAGCCTGGCATTTCTCATGATGCGCTCACCGTATAGATTAAACAAACAGGGTGACAGCAGACAGCCCTGTCATACTCCTTTCTCAATCTTGAAGCAATCAGTTGTTCCATACAGGGTTCTAACTGTTGCTTTTTGACCTGCATACAGGTTTCTCAGGAAACCGGTAAGATGGTCTGGTAATCCCATCTCTTTAAGAGCTTTCAACAATTTATTATGATCCACACAGACAAAGGCTTTGGTGTAGTCAATGAAACAGAGGTAGATGTTTTTCTGGAATTTCCTAGCTTTCTCTATAATCCAGTGAATGTTAGCAGTTTGATCTCTGGTTCCTCTTACTTTCTAAACCCAGCTTGGACATCTGGAAGTTCTTGATTCGCATAATGCTGAAGCCCAGCATGCAAGATTTTAAGCATGACCTTACTAGCATGGGAGATGAGTACAACTGTCCGACGGTTAGCACATTCTTTAGCACTACCCTTCTTGAGAACTGGGATGAGGATTGACCTTTTCCAGTCCTGTGGCTGGAGTGATATTAATATTACTCAACAATTAAAAGAAACAACCTTCTGATACATGTTGCTACTGCTGCTAAGTCACTTCAGTCGTGTCCGACTCTGTGCGACCCCATAGACAGCAGCCCACCAGGCTTCCCTGTCCCTGGGATTCTCCAGGCAAGAACACTGGAGTGGGTTGCCATTTCCTTCTCCAATGCATGAAAGTGAAAAGTGAAAGTGAAGTCGCTCAGTTGTGTCCGACTCTAGCGACCCCATGGACTGCAGCCCACCAGGCTCCTCCGTCCATGGGATTTTCCAGGCAAAAGTACTGGAGTGTGGTGCCACTGCCTTCTCCGTAGCCTGCCAATGCCAAGAGGCACCCAATGTCTCCTTCGGGAACCGACCAGAAATGGGCAAAGCGTGTTACAACATGAATGAACCTTAAAAACATCATGCTATGTGAAAAAAAACAAACACAAAAGACTATATATTATACAATTCCATTTAAATGAAATGTTTAGAAAAGGCAAATTTATAGAGACACCAAGTAGATCAGTGGATGCCTAGGGCTGAGAATGGGAGTAGGGATTAACTATAAATGGGCACGAGGGAATGTTTTAGGATAATGAAAATGTTCTAAAAGTGGATTGTGGTGATGACTTACTATAAATCCCCTAATACAATGGAATTATACAGTTACAAACATTGACTTTCATAGTATTTAAGTTGTACATTAATAAAATTACTTTTTAAATAGCCAAATGATTTATTAAAAAAAAAAAAAAAGAAATTGAAGCTCATTAGTAATCAGGAAAATGAAAACAAAGACAGGCAGAAATTAAGAAGTCAGATAATACCAAGGCAAGATATGGAGCAAGAAGTATTCATGCACATCACTGGTGGGAAATTAAACAGGCACAACCACTCTGGAAAATAATTTGTCCTGATTCTGCAGAGTTACCTATGTACATACTCTATAACTAGCCATTACTCCAAGGCAAATACCCTCAACAGGGACCAGACAGTAAATATATTAGGTGTTTCAGACCGTGAGATCTCCGTCACAAGTACCTCAACTCTGTCTTGTATCTCAAACAAAGCCACAGACAAAATGTAAACAAATGAACATAGCTGTGTGACAATAAAACTTTATTTACAAAAAATAGGCAGCTAGCCAGATTTGACCACTAGGAAGTAGTTTGCCAGTCCCTGCTATAGAGAAATATTTGTACGTGTGACCCAGGAGACATGTACAACACTTTTCATAGGACTTATTTATACTAGCAGGAAACTGGAAACAAGCCAAATGTTCATTCACAGAAAAAGGGATCAAAAAAAAAAAAGGCCAGGAGTATGATATAGCAATGAAAGTGAATTATATTCCGGCTACTTGCAACAACATGGATAAATCTTACAAAATAATATTAAGTGGAAAAAGCAATTCATAGAAGAGATATGCTATGATTTAATCATCAATATATGATGTAACAGAGCTCAAAAAGCAAAACTAAATAAAATGCTAAATTTCCTATGTACATGGGTGATTAAAAAAAAAAACTACAGGTATAAGTAAACACTGGGGAAAAAAGCATAGGAATGGTAGAATCACTGGGCTGTACACATGACACTAATATTGATATATCGTTAAGTCAATTCTCAACGATATTCAACTATATCGTAACTAATTCAACTATATTGTAAATAATTGAAGTATTCAACTATACTTCAATTTTAAAAAACTACAAGAATGGCAGAAATTCAGGATGGAAGTTACCTCCCAACAGAAAGCCAAAGATAGGATCAGGGAGGAGCCCACAGTTAATTTCAATGATTTTGGTATTCTGGGGTTTATATTGGGGTCACAGGCTCATAAATGTTTATAATTTATACATGCAGGAAGTATTTAATCTTGTATACAGAAGATATATGTTAAATTTTATTTTTAATAAAAGGTAAACAATCTCTGTAATCAGCTGAAAAGTCCCAAAAAAGACTGCAGAGGCTACCTGTGGATGGAACAGAAAGTAAAGAACTTGCCACTAATAAGCTATCAGGGTATTTATATTCCATGCCATCCTATCAGATCACGAAAACACAACTCAGGGCTTGTAACTACCTCTTGAATTCGAAAAGAATTGATAAAAGCTACATGAAAAAGTTGAGAAAGGTCCGTCTAGTCAAAGCTATGGTTTTTCCAGTAGTCACGTACAGATGTGAGAGGTGGACTATAAAGAAAGCTGAGCACCAAAGAATAGATGCTTTTGAACTGTGGTGCTGGAGAAGACTCTTGAAAGTCCCTTGGACTGCAAGGAGATCAAACCAGTCAATCCTAAAAGAAATCAGTCTTGAGTATTCATTGGAAGGACTGATGTTGAAGCTGAAACTCCAATACTTTGGCCACCTGATGGCGAAGAATTGACTCACTGGAAAAGACCCTGATGCTGGGAAAGGTTGAAGGCAGGAAGAGAAGGGGATGACAGAGGATGAGATGGTTGGATGGCATCACTGACTCAATGGACATGAGTCTGAGTGAGCTCTGGGAGTTGGTGATGGACAAGGAAGCTTGGCGTGCTGCAGTCCACGGGGTCACAAAGAGTCAGACACGACTGAGTGACTGAAACTGACTGATGTGAAAAAGTATTGAAAACTACACCAAAACTTAAAAACATAAAAAAGTATTTGTTGGTTAATCATCTTGAAGTTCAATTTTTTGTTATCTAAATAAGTAAGTTTATAACTATGGCTCACAATTGTTATAAAACTTTTTTTTCATAGACCTATTTCAAGAAAGATCTAACTAGAGTGCAAAGATTATGGAAGATAGGATTCTGGCACCATCTGGTGGCAGTGCACTGCAACAGCAGATTCTAATTTCTTTTTAAGATCAACTCTTTCACTGGTTCATTTACTAGGCAAAGAACACATATTTTTAAATCTTTCTTGGAAGTCAGGAAATAAAACAAGGCTTACTATCTAAAACAGGTTCTCTATCTTCCAAGAAAAATATCTACAGTTAAATTTATGCCTATCACAATGCTTTAAGCATCTACTCTTATTAAAAGTTTGATTCACGCATCTATGCCCCTAGAACTCTCAGGCAAGGAGGCCCTCAGGACTGCACTGGTAAACACAGCCTATGGAGTCACCACATCAGGACCAGTAAGCACATCAATGCAGTTTTCAGGGAAAAAACCTGTTGTTGTTTTAAAATATCCTCAAACTCTTGACACTCCATTCAAAACGTAGAGCTTAATTTGCCTTTCCTTGAACATGGACTGGACTTAATGACCTGCTTCTAAAGAGAAGAAAGTGGCAGAAATGATGGTGTGTAACATACAAAGCTAAATCATCAAAGGAATGGCCATTTCCATCTTGCCTGGGGGAGTCAGCCATCGTGCCACGAGGAGACTGAGGCAGCCTGCGGGGAGCTCTCCAGGGGAGAATCATGACCTCCTGCCAACAACCAGCACCAACCTGCCCCTTCGCACCCCTCGCCAGTATCTGCAAGCTAAGCCAGTCCCAAAGAAACAGAAATCACTGTTTACTGTCGTGGAAGCCACTTAGTTTGTGGGTAGTTTGTTATGTAACAATAAATAACTAACACAACAACTGATTACTTCCTAGAACCAAATTTTATCTTTAACAGGGAGTAAAAATAGCTCATTTCAGCATAATACTAAAATTTACCTGCACATTAATAAAATTTCAAATTTTCTTCCTAATACACTAAATAGGGATCCTGTTCTAATTCCCCCCGAATTGTTTCCTATTATTTCATAATATTCAATTTCTAATTCAGAGGAACAACCACCCAAGTAGATTTCAGTCAGTCAGCAAAGATTTTTAGAACATCTTCCTTTTGGTATACTACACTAGTACCACCAGGGACTGAGTGGAGAACCCTGCCCTTGAGGTACTTACAATTTAGATTAGTATTCATGAAATAATTTATATATCTTAATTATATTTTTTCCCCTGGTTCTGAAGGTTCTAGGTCAATGTTAGAAGGTTTGGAAAGTGTCTTCTTTACCTCTGTGAGGGATCCACAAGCTACACCACCATGCAGGGCTTCATCCAAAGCAGACAGGGTTGTAGACAAAAATGCTGATGAGTGAGCAGCACACCTCTGTGTCTTTATCTCATAAGCCTGATCAAAGAAGAAGTTAAGTTCTTTTCAACCTCCATATTTATTCAAAAACATAAGCCAACTCCAAATTCAAATTTTAGCAGCTAGAACCCAATTCATGTTTTTTTCCTTCTATTATTTATTCTACAACTATTTACTCTGTACCATGGACTGTGCTGGGCTTCCCTTGTGGCTCAGCTGGTAAAGAATCCACCTGCAATGTGGGAGACCTGGGTTCGATCCCTGGGTTGGGAAGATCCCCTGGAGAAGGGAAAGGCTACCCACGCCAGTATTCTGGCCTGGAGAATTCCATGGAGTGTATAGTCCATGGGGTCGCAGAGTCGGACATGACTGACCAACTTGCACTTCACATGGACTGTGCTAAATTTGAAGGCTGTGATATAAAAGACAGAGCCCCTACCCTCACAGGACTTATAGCCAACTAGAGACTATGAAACCAGGACTAGAAAGTAGGCAATTACAATACAGTTAAACACAAGCTACTGTGATAGGGCAAGTGGAGACTGGCAAGTGGATTTGTCCAGGTCAAATCACCTGATCTGGATTTTGTGATCAAGGGAAGATCTGGATGTCTGAGCTAAAACCTGAAAAGGCTATGAGATGGGCAAAGGAAATGTGCATGTTCCTGCCAAAGAGACAAGAATGTAGGAAGAGAGGTCAAGGAGCAAGAAATAAGAAGTGGAAACTAAGGGAAATTGCAAAAAAGAAAGAGGTGATTTAGAATGGCTGAAAGATGGAGCATGGTCGTGAGATGGCATGGCAAACGATGAGGCTGGAGAAATAAGCAGGGTCTGCATCAGATGAACCTTGCTGAAGTGTAGCATGTAGGCTGAGAGCAACAGGGAGTGACATGATCAAGCTACCATTTCAAACCAAGCTTGGTATGTGAAGAACAGCCTGAAAGCACGTGGTGTGGACTAAGATACGGCCCCTCAAAAGAAAGCCGTATCAAATCCTTGTGATGTCACCTTAGTTGGAAAAAGGGTCTTTCCAGATGTGGTTGACGTGATTACATACCTACTGGCAATGTGTAAGAATCTCTAACAATAAAAATTACTAGTATTAAGTTGCCCAAATAAACTGAGGTCAAGCCACAGAATTACAATTATTCATTCACTCATTCATTCAACAAATACAAATTAATTGCCTACTGCATGCTATATAATATGATAAGCTCTGGGAATAGAGTGGTAAACCAAATAGATATAGTTTCTACCCACTTACAGCTTACAATTTAATAAATCTGGTCTCAAATCCAAGCTCTTCTGCCTCTATGAGGACACAGGAGACCAACATATTAATACAGGGTTGGCCAAAAACTTTTATCAGCAACTCCACCAGTTTTCTTCTTCGGTGGCTGCTTCTCAGATCCATCGTTGTCTGATCTGATCTTTTAATGCTGACTGACTCGGGACTTGGCCTCGGGCACACTTACTCTCTTACTGTGCATACTTTCTCAGCAATCTCCCATCCATTTTCATGGTTTTGACTACCATATTCATTCCGATGACTCCCTAGTGCACACTATCCTTCAAGCTTAGGTCCACATATTTAACTGCCTACTTCACATATTCATTCAGTGTTTCACAAGTGCCTAAATTCAACAAGTACTAACAAAACCATGATCTGCCTCCCTCAAACCTGATCCTCTTCCAATATTCCTTATCTCAGGAAATGGTACCATGCCGTCTCTTAGAGCAAAATCAAGGAACCAAGGAATCTCTGACCTTTCCTGTACCTCACCACCTCCCACAGACAAATCATCACCAAATCCTATTCATGCTGCCTCCTACATATCGCTCACAGTAACTGACATTATACCATTGGCATTAACACATGGACACTAATAGTCCATGTCACAATCTGTCTGGAGTATGGTCACAGATACCTAACTAGTCCACAAATACTTGCTTGTTCCTTTTCAATCACTTGTCTATGTTTAAAGACTGAGTTTTTTAAAAACACATACTAGATTACTCCCTTTGATGACTTATCATTGTTCTCAGAATAAAGTCCAAAATCCTTAACAGGCCTGCAGGCCCCAGTGATCTGACCCTGCTTGCTTCTCCAGCTTCATCTCTTGCCCCTCTCTTCTTTGCTATGTTCACTCAGACCGGCCTGACCTTCTTACCATACAAGCAGCATTCTCCTGCTCTTCACAGGGTCTCTGCATTTCCCACTCCCACTGCTTGCAAGCCCTTCCCTGTTCCCCTCCCTTCCCAATCCCTTTGGCTGTCTCTCTCCTGTTCATCCATCAGTTTCAGCTGAAGTGTTGCTTCCATGAGGGAGCCTTTGCTGACCCCTACACTAAGTAATGTCCCTTTCAGTTCCTAAGCTCTTTGTATTTTCTCTGATAGGACTTATCATTACTACAATTAATTGATCATTTACACAATTGTTTGTTTAATGTCCAACTGTTTCCACTAGACTGTCAGCTACACAAGTGCAGAAAACTTTATCAATCATCTTCACTACAGTATCTCCAGTACCTGACACATCCATGGCTGGCACTCGATAAATATTGGTTGAAGGAATAAATGACTGAATAAATAAATTAACAAAACAAAAAATCTTTGTGAGGGAATGAACTAAGGCTAATCCAATATTTAAGGCAGGACTCTAAAGAATGACTGTTACAAAAGTAAATGTGCAACAAAGGAGAAAGATGGCACCTTGCCCTGGCGACTGGGATGGCAGTGACACTGCAGCTGAAAGTGGTGAAGGACGTGGAGATTGAAGGTGAATTTCCTAGCCATCATCTCCTGCTTAATTATCCGACTAGGAATACGCAATACATATTGAATCACAGATGTCAAATTAAAAGGTTCTCTTGGTACTTTACAACTTTCAAAATAGTGACAGTTAATTTGAACCTCCTAATGAAATCATCACATATGATTTTAACTCTTTAACTTATCCCATAAAACAAAGTGAGCTGTTCAAAGCTACCTATCTTTGTTGAAACCAATGACAAAGCTAAGACTAGTGCCCATCTCTAATTCCAATTCTAAATCACCTTCTGATGATTCTGCCTTTAAAGTATTTTCCTGAGACCCACAAGCAAAACCTGAACAAAAGAAAATGCTCAATCTGTTCATTGTTTTCAAAGTTTCAAATGACACTAATATTCCTTCCTTCCTCCTCCACAGAGTTGGATCCTCCTTTATTGCTCAGTGGTTACCAAATTTCAATATAACATAGTAAGTAGTTTACAACCCACACAAATAAATACATTTACAAAACACTGGACAGACTTTCAGGTAACTCTTATGCTGAGAAAATAAGACATTTTCTACCATGCACTAAACCTACATTTTGAAAAGCTAAAGGCAGGACACAGAAAGTATGAAATAATAGTACAACTTGATTTGGGCTTATTTCAAAAGACTTTAACTCCTCTCAGGAGTGAGGATAAGTTTTAAAGCATTATTCATTCAATCAAAAGTCAGTGTAAGTCCAATATGCATACTCTGAGATGTAGAGTAAATGATGATGGTAAAAGTTAGTATTATAGAGAAAGGGACATTCTAAAATTTCCTAAATATACTCTAAATGAGTATATTATAGTTTAACCATGAGGTTCACAAATCCTTCCCAAACAAGTAAAAGAGAAAGATGACCTTTTGAAATAAAACTGCCAGCTACAGAGAAAAAAAATTCCTGTTACCTCTCATTCCCGTAACTGTCTCCCATGAACTTATAAAGAACATAAGTTTATTCTCATTACAGGACTAACTCTTATGTTGTGAGGGTTGGTATTTTTGAGGTGTTCATCTCTATTTTTGCTTTTACCTTATCCCCTAAAAGATTTTAAAGAGAATACAGAAGCTTTTCAAAATAAAAATCATAACCAAACCATAACTCTAAAATACATATATACCGTTTGCATCTGTGGTGCACAGGCCCTGCTAACCAGACACAGAAGTTCATGGACACCTTGATAACTAAGGCCAGTCATCTTCATAAGCTCCAGTGGGGAAAGACACAGAAAGTCCTAAAAACATAAAGAGACTATTTTAAATATACATGTATAACAAAGATATTGGAATTAAAAGGAAGCTTTCAATTGACACTGTCCATGTGTAAATAAAAGCATCATTTATTGTAGATCAGTTTGTATGTTTCTTATAGTATTTTCCTCCTACATATTCCTTAACCAGAAGATATGACATAATCTTATCTTCTAATTATCCAACTTAGTATATATCAGAGGACACACCAAGTGAAAATACACAGCAGCAGAAATCAGCCCAAGTGGATATGAGCACTGCCCCTGTGCCCAAAAGTTTGGACACAAACAGACACCCAGAAATGAAATCCGTTTCATCCTAAGCTATAAGATCATTCAGAGGAAGTATTTAATAATTGAGAGAGAATAAAACCAACTATGGACTGAAATGTTAAATATCATATTTTTAAGAGTGTTTCAAAGTATGAACACGAAGGTTATCCAATGTATAACAGAGAAAGCAAAGATAGCATTAACACACAAAACAATTGGAAAAAAAAAAAAAAACTCCAGCATTCTCTAAAAGTCCATCTTATCAAGGATTAAATCCTAATGTAAAATGTTAAATCTAATTTAACCTCCTAAGAGGGATTTGCTTTACTCTTGTGTTTAAATATACAACATCACTCCACTGATAGAAAAATAATCCTAAAAATTTTTCTTGCTTTCATGAGAAATTCTCCATTTTGAATACTGTCTCCTCATTTGAGTCATATTTCTCATGTAACTACAGAATTTCTTTTACAAGGACAAAACTTCTCTAGAATCCCAAATAAATGGCCAGGTGTATTTCGCCTTCTGCCATGAGCATTCTCCAGACCCAAGCCTAACTAAAATGCAAAACTCTTGAAATGAAATCACATTTGGAAATACAAGGTAAGTGGTTTGTTATTTTGAATTAGCAAGCGCCATCATTTATCTTTTTTTTTAAACCTAAATGTTCATTCAGATGCAATTAAGAATTATTGGGAGGGACGGTCAAGAAGGAGGGGACATATGTATACCTATGGCTGATTCATGTTGATGTATGGCAGAAACCAAAACAATATTTTAAAGCAATTATCCTCCAATTAAAATAAACACGTTTTCTAAAACTTGAAGCAAAATTTTTTTAAGAAAAGAGTTATTTAGGTACACTTAAGATTAATTTGCACTTAAGGTTTCTCACTGAGAAAAATTAAACAAATTGTACCTGACAGGTAACGATCTGATGTCTGTTCAGACGGTCACACAGCTCTTGCGATAAACCCACTCGTCTTAGTTTCTTGCTACCCATGCCTCCAGGTGCCGCAAGAAAAAGAACCTTGAAAAAACATTGGGAAATAGCATAAGCAGTAGCAGATGGGCTATCCACAACACTCTACAAAATAAAACATTTTTCAAGCCTCTCCATATATAAAATGAAATGTATGGTATTTAAAATATTACTGATAAAAGAAGGCTATAAATCTTTCTAAATACTTTAAATGGGGGAGACTACTGTTTGTCAAACATGGAAAGAAACAATGTAAGAATCTGCATTTCACAAAAATTCTGTAAAAACTTATTACACAAATATAATAATACCAGCATCTGCCTCCAATGCCGGAGACCTGAGTTCAATCCCTGGGTCAGGAAGATCCCCTGGAGAAGGAAATGGTAACCCACTCCAGTATTCTTGCCTGGAGAATCCCATGGACAGAAAAGCCTGGTAGGCTACAGCCCACGGGGTCACAAAGAGTCGGACATGACTGAGCAACTTCACTTTTTCTTTCTTTCTTAAGATTTTCAGTTCATCCATAAACTTTATTTGGATGTGTAATTAATACAAATATTCCCAAAGAGCACTCCCAAAACATCTGCTTTCATTGTACTGAAACAATAATAAAGTTATTGACCACCTTCTATATATCAGGCACTGTTTCAAAGCTTTACATCAATTGCCACATTTAAGCTTCTCAACAGCCCTATAAGAAGGTTGATGATGGATCCCATTTTTACATATGAGAAAACCAAAGTCTGGAAAGGTTAGCCATTCCACTGTTACCAAAAAAAGTAAATGGTAGATCCAGAATTTGAACCCAGGAAGTCTGACTCTGAAGCCTATCCCTTAGTCAGTACACTCTTCTACAAGTCCATAATCATACTGAACCTCTCTTTTAGGAGTCAGAACAAACATTCTGAATCAACTGAGATTTTGTTATTTCAGGTGTTATTTACAAACTGAAATTGTTTTTTATTATAGTAGCTGCTCATATTCCCACATGCAATTAAATTTCACTCTTGCTGTTGAACCCTGTAAGGACTAAATGAGGCTCATGAAATATGTGCCTTCAGAGAGTTAGAACAGAATCACTGTGATTCTCTTAATTACACAAACAAAGGAGAAGCTGTATTATACTCAGATGGCAGAATATCCTCTGGATAAAATAGAAACAGGGACTCTTCATTGTTCCAGGAGATAAAACAATAAAATGATCAGAAAAAGAGTCACATTTGGGAACTAAACTATTCACTGAGAATGTAGATATTTATTTCCAATACCATGGCCCAAATTTCTAATCAGATTAACACTCTTTCTCTCTCCCTCATCTTTCTCTCTCTCACACACACATCCCTCCCACAATCACAAAATAAATCCTTCTCATTTTACTCAAAGGGAATTTGTCAGTGTTGGGTTTTGTGTCTCCAGTAGAAAGTTTACCAAGTGACATCTGTTGAATCATTGCCCAGGGTCTTCACATACCAGGTAGCTCTGGGCAACGACATCATTTTGACTAATAAATTCAACCCAAAAAGGAGAACAGGGCTTCTCTGGTGGCTCAGTGATAAAAGAATCCACCTGCCAATGCAAGAGACGCAGGTTTGATCCCTGGATAGGGAAGATCCCCTGAAGATGGAAATGGCAACCCACTCCAGTATTCTTGCCTGGGAAATCCCATGGACAGAAGAGCCTGGTGGGCTACAGTCCACGGGGTCGCAAAGAGTCAAACACGACTGAGCGCACACACACACATCACTTGCCTAGACTACTCATATTGCCTCTGGTCACTCCCTGCCCTGCACACCCACCCACCAACCCACAAAAAAATAAATCGTTTGTTCCTTCCACAGATGCTTCTTAAGCACACATTCTGCTGAGTGCTGTGGCACAAGAATCACTTAAGTATATTTCTCCCCTTTGGAAACTCACAGTAAAAGATGAAAAGTAATACATACACAAATAATTAGTCATGTAGCAAGTACTGTCATAGGAATTTAAATGTGCTATGTCAACTCACTCCGGTATTCTTGCCTGGAAAATCCCCCTAGGCAGCTACAGTCCACAGGGTGACAAAGAGTCGGACACAACAGCAACAAGAACACACACTCAGATGGAAGCAGAGAGGAATAAGCACCAAACTGACCCACAAGTCACAATCCTGTCAGAGGTAGCCTCCTAAAAATGTGCTCCAATCCTGTCGCTCTCATCCTTTCAAACTGCCCATGGGACCGTGAGACCACAGGATAAACTCATTTCTTATGATGGCCTAAAGCCTCTTGGTAAACTGGTCCCTCACTTTCCTCTTATTCATATATCAGATTGCAAGGCCCAGATTCTGACCTTTCTGGTAAAGTCACTTGCCTCCCAGTACCTTACTTTGCTCATCTGAAAAACAGACATCGTGTAAATATCTACTTTGCAGGAACGTAGTGAAGGTTAGAGGATGTGGATGGTGCCTGGCTCGGAGTGCTAACAATTACTATTAATTCATTCAGCAAAACCAGCGTTTGCAACCTCAGGTGACCTGCCTTCCAGCCATAACATTAATAGGTTACATAAGCGCCATCCTGCCTCCCTGATTTTCCTCCACAAAGACTTCCTGCTTACTCTGTTTCTCTCCAATGTTCTCATCCCATGGTGTACTCATTTGTTCGATAATCTTATTAACACATTGTTATGGCTTGAACGTTTGTTTCTTCCACGTTAAATCCATGCTCTGCGTATATGTGCGAGTGCATGTACACAAGGGTGTGAGGGAAGAAGTTCGATCCTGGAAAGTGAATGCTCTTCTTATCAAAAGAAAAATCCTCACAATAGAAAACTATGAATTAACAATCATAGCTAATATTTCTTGAGCCCTTATTACATGCCACTTTTCCAAGAACTCCGATTTTTACCCCATTTTATAGTTTGATATTGAGGCACTGGGAGTTGAAAAACTTAAGCAAAGCCTACCTAACATCTAGCACAAGGTGGAGTCTGCATTCGAATCCAGGTATCTGACTCCATATTCCACACTATTAAGTACCTCTAATTCAACAACACCTGAAGACAAGAAGACACTCAACTTTCCTTAATGACAGGCTCTCCTTCCTAGACCTCAAACTGCCCACACGTGGGAAGATGGATGGACATCAAGAGGCGAAAACATCACCCCAGAATCCCTTAACAATAGCTCTTCCCAAAAAGGTGCAGCTTCCACGCAACCCCCACAAAGGAAGACCAGACCCCCTAAGATCTGAGGCTGGGATCAAGTTAAGATCCCAATGTACCTAAGGGGGCGTGCGCCTGCACCCAAGAGTGGCTCTCCACTCCCCCGATATCAACAACACGTCCCCAGAGAGGGAGCAGGAAATAATAAGCGCACCCCATTCCCTCAAACCGCCCGCAACAGGAAACTTTCCAGTACCGGGTTCTGCAGCATCCAACTTTCAAAGTTTCCCCTATCCCTTACACACTTCCCCGCGGAAAGTGAGGAAAAGTAACAACCGAAGCCCTGATTGGGTCGTCACCCTGGGGAACTATCCAATAAAAGGTAGGCACAGGCCCAGGGCGGCTCCGCTGCTTGCTGGGAATTGTAGTTCACACTCTCCAATACCTGTGAGTCGCAATCAATTTCCCATTATACTGATTATTAAAATCCGGTGGAGGAATATCAGCAAGGAGAATACGATGCCAGGAAGTGACTTTCTTTTAATTTTCTATTCTTTATTTTGTCACTTCATTTAAAAACTGCTTGCTGCTGCTAAGTCACTTCAGTCGTGTCCGACTCTGTGTGACCCCACAGACGGCAGCCCACCAGGCTTCCCCGTCCCTGGGATTCTCCAGCCAATAACACTGGAGTGGGTTGCCATTTCCTTCTCCAATACATGAAAGTGAAAAGTGAAAGTGAAGTCGCTCAGTCGTGTCCGACTCTTAGCGACCTCATGGTCTGCAGCCTACCAGGCTCCTCCGTTCATGGGATTTTCCAGGCAAGAGTACTGGAGAAAAACTGCTTAATGGACCAGAAAGACAAGTTAATTTTCTGAGAATAGATGAGAATCCACCAATCATCCAAGTTTTGGAAGAGAACTTTTGGTTTGCTTTGGTTTTTTCTCCGCCTTTGGTGGTGAAATAGTTTGGAAAACATTGAATGAAACTGCTCAAGCCAAAAACATGTAACGGGGAAAAGTCCTAGTCTATAGTTGAAGAACATGACGGAAACCAGAAAGTTCAGTATAAAAGCAGCTGTGATGAGGAAACCTAGTAAATTGTTTTAAGACTCAATTTCAGATTATTATATTTGAGAATGGCTTTTTGCTAATTCTTTGCTCTCATCTCCCCTGTGCATACCTCTGTCTTATCATTTAGCCCACTGCATCCTTACTATTGACCTGCACCCCTCAGTAGACTGTGATCTCTTTGAGGATAAGACCGTACCTTCTTCAGCTTCTAAAGTAGAGTCTAGTGCACAGTTCACGGTTGTCGGTTCAGTTCAGTTGCTCAGTCGTGTCTGACTCTTTGCAACCCCATGAACTGCAGCATGCCAGGCCTCCCTGTCCATCACCAACTCCAGGAGTCCACCCAAACCCATGTCCATTGAGTCGGTGATGCCATCCAGCCATCTCATCCTCAGTCGTCCCCCTCTCCGCCTGCCCTCAATCTTTCCCAGCATCAGGGTCTTATCAAATGAGTCAGCTCCTCGCATCAGGTGGCCAAAGTATTGGAGTTTCAGCTTTAGCATCAGCCCTTCCAGTGAACACCCAGGACTGATCTCCTTTAGGATACACTGGATGGATCTCCTTGCAGTCCAAGGGACTCTCAAGAGTCTTCTCCAACACCACAGTTCAAAAGCATCAATTCTTTGGCGCTCAGCTTTCTTTATAGTGCAACTCTCACATCCATACATGACTACTGGAAAAACCATAGCCTTGACTAGACGGACCTTTGTTGACAAAGTAATGTCTCTGCTTTTTAACATGCTGTTTAGGTTGGTCATAAGTCGGTAAATGAGCAAATACATAACGGGAGTTAAGCAGAAGGAACCGGAAATTCAGAACGTAGGGTTCTGGAATTATAAGGGAGTCCAAGTGGTCGGAATAATAACGGAGGACTTAAGTCGCCTTGGACTTCCCTGGTGGCTCAGGCGGAAAAGCATCTGTCTATGATGCGGGAGACCCGGGTTCGATCCCTGGGTTGGGAAGATCCCTTGGCGAAGGAAATGGCAATCCACTCCAGTACTCTTGCCTGGAAAATCCCATGGACGGAGGAGCCTGGTAGGCTACAGTCCATGGGGTCGCAAAGAGTCGGACACGACTGAGCGACTTCACGTTAAATCTCCTTGATCTGGGTATCCCCAGGGCGTGGCAAAGCACTGTCACTGGCTGGCGCTAGGCAAACGCTAACTTCAAACTAGGAGGAGAAAAGAAAACAAAAGAAAAAAGATCAAGGCACACAGCTATTCCTGCCACTCACTCCATCGAAGGCAAAACGGAAGGTATCAAGCGGAGGAACTGTCAGAACTATGAGGGATGGTCCTAAGGCACGTATCTGGTATCGCTTTCCCAGCTGGCTGGCTTCCTCGGGGCCTGAGGTAGAGTCACGTGACCCAAACAAATATGGCGCTTTATTTGCATCTTTCCTCCATTGACCAATTACAGTAGCCGATGTCAATCGTCATTCCCGCCTCCCCCCTCCCCCCCTCCCCCCCTCCCCCGCCCCAGCCTGCCGAACAAGATTTGTCACCTGACTCGGCTCAAACATGGCTTCGCTGGAAGATGTACAGATTTGGGCACCGGGAGCTGGTGAGTGTAAGGCGCCCCAAGAAGGCAGGAGCACTCTCCACGATCCCGGTAGAAAGCATCCCTGCGCCCCAGTCCCCACCGCCCTCCAGTTCTGACCCCGATTCCTCTCCTGATCATCAGTACTCTGCCTTAAAAGAGGGCTCAAACTAGGGAGGTTCCTGCTGAATTTCTCATCTTTAGGGAGGCGACCACCTGGAGATTCGGGGCCGGATTGGGCATAAAGTTCAGGAGGAAATAAGGAAGTGGAGTTTTGGGTCTGCGTCGCGGGCTAATATGACGATTAATATTAATCAAATATTGGATGCGCCTAGAAAGATGGGATCCACCCCTTGTGGAAAGGTGGAACTTCTCAAAAAGAGAGACGGTAACATGTCAAATTAGAAAAGTAAGTCCTGCCTTTCCTCGTGCGAGTAATAGTTACTAGTTTGTCTTATTCCTTCCTTTTCTTCTCTCTCGGATGTGTATTGTTTCTAGGAGATAGTCCACAAATGAGAAAAAAGCCGATGTGTTTTGTGTAATTCATCTGTTTATATCTCCCTGCACTCTGTGCTGGGGAAAATGCACCATCCATTTGGAAAAGAAGAAGCTGCTTCCCAGAAGCAGCTTTTAGGATTTTTCTGTGAGTGCCTTCGGAGAGGAGAATGGGAACTGGCAAAGGCATGCGTACCTCAGCTACACGAGGCACAAGGGGATATCCCAAAGAAGGTGGAAGATATACTTTGGGCGCTGGTCCTGTGTCCCAATCAGCTGAGGTAAGGGATCTCTCGCTTCCTGCCATGCAGTCAACAGGACCGGAGAGGAAAGGTTCAATACTTGAGCTCTGGTCCACGTACCTCACTCAATCACCTGTGAAGAATTAACAAAGGCAGATTGTATTTCACTTGTTCTGAAATTTTACTTCTATAATATTGATACATGCCTGTTTATTACTTAATCAGTTTGGCTTTGAACTAGCATCTGAAACTGCATTTAAGCCTGGAACCAGCATTTCATGTTTATTATCATTAATAATAAAGCATTTTCTTTGCCTCCATAAGAGCAAATCCTGCTCCCTTCTTGCTTGTGAAATTGAAGATACTGTTGTAGCTTTAACAAAGGACCAGAAGTGAGTTCACTTAAAGCTTTTTATTTTGAAATAATTAATTATAGACTCACAAGAAATGCATAAATGATACTAAGAGTACCCTTTCCCCAACTTCCCCCAATTGTGACATCTTATATAACTATAGTCAATATCAAACCAAGAAATTGACACCAGTACTGTTAACTAGGTGGGGGCTTCCCTCATGGCTTATTGGTAAAGAATTCGTCTGCCAATGCAGGAGACTTGGGTTCAGCCCCAGGGTCAGGAAGATCCTTTGGAGAAGGAAATGGCAACCCATTCCAGTTTCTTTCCTGGGAAATCCCATGGACAGAGGAGCTGGCAGCCTATGGGGTCGCAAAGAGTTGGACACGACTAGGTGACTAAACCACCACCACTGTTAGCTAGACTACAGCCCTTATTCAGTCTTCACCATTTTTTAATCTGCATTCTCTCTCTTTTTTTTTTTTTTGGCCGTGCTGCACTGCATGCAGGGTCCTAGTGCCCCAACCAAAGATGGAACCCACACCCCATGCATTAGAAGTGGGAGTCCCGACCACTGGACCACCTGGGTAGTCCCAATATGTATTCATTTTTATGTGTGTAGTTCTGTGCATCTTTATCCATTCTTAGATTCATGTAACTACCACTATAATCAGGCATCACTGCAAAAGAATTCCCCCCCGTCCCTGGGACTACCTGTTTGTGCATTGATTCCTTCCTTGTCCCCTGGCAACCAATGTTCTCTGTGTGAATGTTGAAGTCCTTCTTAGCAGTGCTATTAACAGTTAGTGGTAGAGGAGTTAAACTTCAGTCTTTTCCCTCATTTTTCCTTACTCTGGCAATTATTTATAAGAAAGTATTGTATTACATATAGAATGGAGATTTACATGATTCTTTTCTTCCTTTTTTTTTTTCCTTTAAATTTGGATTCTAGTCAATTACTGTCTAAACTACTAACTTCAAAGAAAGGCTTATGAATTCCTGTAATTCTGTTTTTTATGCTAAGTCGCTTCAGTCACGTCCAACTCTTTGCGACCCTATGGACTGTAGCCTGCCAGGTTCCTCTGTCCATGGAATTCTCCAGGCAAGAATACTGGAATGGGTTGCCATTTCCTACTCCAGGGAATCTTCCAATGCAGGGACTGAACCCACCTCTCTAATATATCCTGCATTAGCAGACAGGTTCTTTACCACTAGGGCAACCTGGGAAGCCCCAATCCTATTTTTAGCATAGAGTTAAATTTTTATGAACTTTCTGGTTTCTTTGATTACTTGATATCAGTTTCTATTTCAAGATTTCAAGTTTTCTGTTTCAGATAGCTTTGCTTTTATGGCTTTTGATGGAATATTATTTTGTTAAAAATAAGAAAGACTAGATAAGGAGATAGAGATAGAATTGAGACCTTTTCCCTTTTTTTTTTTAAGTGAATGCTGCTAGTTCTGTTCTGATTCTCCCTTTACTGATCTGTCACATACATTCAAAAATTTCTCATTAGGGCGATGTCTTATCTGTTCAGGTGTAAAACAGACTGAGCAGTGAAATCTAAATTTTGGATCACAAAGAAGAAAAAATAAGTAGAAACTCTTTGTTTAGATTTTTTTTCTTCTTTTTACATTTTTCAGATGTGGACAGGATATCAGTCCTCAAAGATTAGCCTGGGTCTGGCTTCTTGTACTGGAAAAATGGTTGGCCCTGGAAAAGGTAAATAGGTTTACATTTCAAATTTTCTCCTGAGGCCAGGATTGAAAAGAACTTGGAAGGAGTTGTGAAATTTCCCTTCTGTCTGCTGCTTCCTTTATTTTGAGGTTTGTTGTATTCCTTTTTCAGTATTGGCAGTGAGGTTGGCTTGAATATTTATTGATGTCTCCTTACCTAAATTCATTTATTAATTTACTAACTTGCATTGGCATTGAGTCACCAACCTACCATTTGAGGTGGTACCATTGTGTTAAAAACCACTGTGACTCTTGTGCTGGAAGAGAACTTTGGAGAACTCGGTGAAAGTGACAAGACTGTGAATAAAGTCTAATCCTCGTAATACTCAAATAATGGAGAATGGCTGAATCAAAACTTGGTTGTTGATACAAAAATTGTATTTTAACTAGTCCAGTACAGTGAAATCTTATTGATTTAAACATCATTAATTAATAAGTTAATAACTCACGTGACTGGAACTAAAAGTTACCAAATAAAAAAATGAATAAATTAATAGTGAAAGAAAACATAAGGAAGGGTTTAGGGTTTGTTTTTAAGAAAAATTACCGTTTTTAAAAAAAAAAAAGAAAAATTACCGTTCTTAGCTCTTTTGGAAATATGTGTTAATTATCAGAAATAAATATCCATTAAAGAAACTCTGAGGCAATTTTGTATTAAAGTTGACACTTTAAGATTTAAGTGAGGAACCTCTGACTCAAAAAAGAGATGACTGGCTCAAGGTCACACCATAAAGTTAGTTGGCAGAACTGGAGCCGGAACCAGGGTCTTCTGCCTCCAACTCCTCAGTCCTCTCCTTTTCCCACCTCAGTGTTATCTTTAGCCTACATGGACTGGAAAGTAAGAAACTGTAAATTATGTTTTCTAAATGTCTATAATTCAGCCTGATTTTCTTCTTCCCTTCTCTTGATCATCAAAATGAATTTTGTCTTTAGTTCCAAATTTGCCTGACACTTACCTTTCTTCACATAGATTTCAAAAAGTACCAGAAGTTACTAATCTAAATGCATTCATCATCCAGATTTTTGATAATGGACTAGCAAAGAGAAATGACAAAAAAGGTCAGCAGGAGAGGGAAGAAAGAGAACCGAAACTGAGAAATAATCAACCCCAGGGTGATTCAGAGTTGGCTATAGTTTCATATCTAAAAGAGACATCTTCAACTAAAATATCCAAAAGTATCTTCAAAGAGAAAAGGGGAAAAAAATGTCTTACTGTTACCAAGGACCTTTTCAGTACACACATGGAATTTGTCAAACCAGATGAACTTTCGCCTCACAGAGCATATTTGCTTACTCTATGCTAACTGGTGGTGGTTAAATTTCTGTACAGTTACTCAACCAGATCTGAAGGTGAATTTCACTTCCCTGGCTCCTTTTCACAGACTTAAGAGTTGTTTTACCCAGCATTGAAGATCATCTGGTCCTTAAAGCCCCAGTGCCTCAGTTATTTAAGCAGTTTAGGGAATGTTTTAAACTTTATACAAGGACCTCAGAGAATTTTAAAACTTTATACAAGGACCAAGACTTGAAATGCATTTCTGGAGTAGTTCTACAAAGCCAGTCTTTATCCTAGACCAGCCTTCATCTTCTAGGGACTTGCTGGCAGCTCCTTCTCCTGTCTACCACCTGCTACTGAAAGCTCCTTTTTAATTATTTGTTGAAACAGTGATTCCATTTTCCCTTTCCTTCATCCATTTTTGCCTTCTGCCTTTTTATGTTTTATCAAGTGAACAGCATAATGTTCACAGCCTGCTGCTTCTAAAAGAGGAAAAATGGAAACAGCTCCCATGTCCACAGTCCAGAACTGATTAATCTATTTGTAACATACCATGGCACTATTAAAATTACATGGTGAATGAATTTTCAGTCTTGTGGAAGGATATTTGTATTCTGCTATGTGAAGAAAAAGAAAAAGCTGTTTAGAAAACAGTGTTTGTTATGCATGCCTATATGCATATATAGAAAATGGTCTGAATACTCTTAGAATACAGTTGTCATTATAGTTCTCCTTCAGTTGAAAGAGTTGGGGTATGTGTGTGTTGTGAATGTGTGTTTTCATTTGCCTGTTTGTATTCTCTGATTTCTCTACATTGAATGTGGCCTTGATTTTCTAATAAGAAAATCTGTGCCTAGAAACATTGGGCAAATTCTTGCCTGTTTTACAAATGTTAAATGTTTATGACCCTGCAGAGACATAAAGTAACCTCACCAGTAGAAAAATACAAGCTAGTCAGTCTTTAGGACTTTAAATGAAAGTCCTAAAATCTTAACCAGTTCTTTTATTAAGAGCCTGCTCTCTGGCATTATCTATTCCTTCCTCCTAGTCCTCAATGGAATCACTAACTTTCAGCTTGCCAGATGAATTTTCTTTATCACCTTCCAATCACTAGCATTATGCATGCATTCAGGTGGCATAGAGCATTAGGGGAGGGCATGGTAAGAAGGATTTTGGACCAAGAACATACTAGATCTTATTAGCCTCTGATGTAATGAATGACACACGAATAAAGTAAGCATGCTCTTATGTTCTAAACTTCGCTTAATAGACACACAATCCTGCAGGTGCTTCTTGCCTTGACTTAGGAGACTTTTCAATAAAACCCATCTTCTGGAAGATTTAACCAGCTGCAAGATTTACAGGTGTCTCTAGTTTTAAAGAGTGCTTGTCAGGATTAGTCCCAGACTTTCATCTTATTTGAATTTGTGCCTAGAGAAAGGGGAACTATCATTTTAGTTTTAAGGACCAGCTGAAGGGAAGTTACTGTGAAATAAGTAGGTACAGAATAAATCAGAAGCTTTCTCTTCCCTTATGCATTAATCTCTGATGACATGTCTCCTTAACAAACATCTTCCTTTTCATGCTTGAAATGACTGGAAAATACTTCCTAATCATTTCATCTTTACTGAAGATTGTGTCTTAAAACATCCCAAGGCCATAGGTTTGTTGATTTAGCAATTAAATGAGATTTTTAAAAGCATATGAAAACTTGGCATGTAGTAACTGGCACAGAATAAGTGTTTCATGAACATTAGATCTCTCCCCCTTTAATTTTCTAACTAAAAATGGAAATTAAAAATAGGGGGTTGGTCCAAAAAAGGATCATGTGGGCCATTCCATCCCAACTTACTCATAACTGGGTATTTGGGACACCACAAGGAAGATTCTTGGAGAAGGTCCTCAAGTTAGGGAGGGAAAAAATCACATGAAACGAGCAAGCCTTGGCATTTGAGGCTGATCAGTGTGGGATCTCAGTGTTAGTATTTAAGGGGAGTATATGTTCAGTTTAGCTGTTTTTGTTTATAAAGAAAAGTGTCTGAATGAAAACATACCTAGAAATGTAATGGTCATAATGGTCAAAAGTATTTTATCAAGAAAGAAAGTAGTTTATCTTAGAGAAAACAGCAGAAATAAGCTGAACGGGAGAAAAGTAAGTACTTACTTATAATTTTCAGCTAAAATATAGTCTTTTTTTTTTTGGCTGCTCCATGTGGTGTGTGGGATCTTAGTTCCCTGGCCAGGAATTGGACCGAGGCCCACTGCAGTGAAAGCGCTGGATAGTCAGGGAATTCCCTTAAATCATATTCTTAATCTCTATGCTCCTTTGTATGATTCTTCTAGAAGTTACTCCCAACTGGCTTCCGGAGAAAACTTGAGTTTCTTTTATTGTCAGAAGACCTCCCAAGTGACATCTCAGAGGACATCCTCAAGGTGAGAAAGAGCCCCAGCTCTGTCTTCCCAGGTGTGCAGTCACTCAAGAAGCCCAGCTTTCAGGGATCCAGCAGAAACAAGCCCTCAGGATGCTGGCTGTTCACTTTTCTCAGGCCAGACCAGGGGGAGGCCCCTTGAAGGAAATTTACAGATAGGGAAATCTTATCTAATTGTAGACTTCCTAGAAGTGTTTTGGCCAGAAGTACTAAGTATAGCTCTGGAGAAGGAAATGGCAACCCACTCCAGTAGTCTTGCCTGGAAAAATCCCTTAGACAAGGAAAAAAAAAAAAATCTTTTTTCTGTAACAGGTGCACTGAATATGTTATAGTTAATCCTCACAACCACCTTCTGGGAAGAGATTCAGAATCTTAACTAGATCTGTCCTTTAGTGCATGAGGGATGCTCTGAGGCTTAATGCTTATTTTCTTCATGACCTGGCCACCAGCTAATGAAAGACATATTTACAGTAGGATTTAAGGTAGGGACTTTCACTAGGACTCAAGGTCCTTTGACTGTCTCGGAGGCAGGTAATGAAGAAGTATCCCTGAGCACCACCCACAGGAATGAAGAGTGGGAAATAACCTACCAAACAAATTATAGGCTCCAGAGATCTTGCCTTTTAAAGACTACATACAGTCTAGTGGGGGAAGAAGGAAATACGTGCATAGCACAATTATGTACTAAACCATATGGTACTGAGCCCCATAAGGAGGGAGACTTGTGTGGGTTGGAGGTACTGGGGAAGGTTTTATGGAAAGATAAAAAAATGGGTTGTATCTGCAATGTTATGTGGCAGCCTGGATAGGAGGGGAGTTTGGGGAAGATTGGATACATGTATATGTATGGCTGAGTCCCTTTGCTGTCCACCTGAAACTATCCCCAAATTGTTAATCTGCTATACTCCAATATAAAATTAAAAGTTGAGAGAAAATAAACAATCAAAAAGAAAAGAACAGGCTGTATCTGAAATCTTGCTTGGGATTTAGATCCAGGGTTAAAAACTAGTCTGTAGTGTTCTTTTAAAAATTGAATTTAAGTGCTTATAAAAACTTGTTACCTGGTCTGTGAGCTTGCAGTCCCTGATTTAGTGTGACAGTGTACGTTTCAGGGGCAATGGGGGTAGGGGTGTGGATAGACTAGCTTGAGGATGGAGGCCTTGGACAAATCTCTCTTTGCCTCAACCCCCTAGTTAGAGGACACCTTCAAAATGAGGATAATAGTAGTGTCTTCTTCCTAAGGTGGTTTTAAGTATTAATTTTTCTGTCTAAAGAACCTGGCACATAGTAGCGACTACAGAAACCTTTGCTACTGCTACTATTGTATATATCCATGCATGTGTACACTGAAAGGAGGGAAACATCGAGGCTTGTAAATGATGACATTCTGGGCATACCACCCATCTCTCTCTTCATCCTCTATTTAGGAGCTGTATGCGGTCTTAGCACAAGACAGAGTGGACCCTGTGCTTGATGGAAACCTGAGGCAGGAGAGCTGGCCACCTCGACTTAGCTCAGAAGCTGTGTCTATGCTCTGGGATCTCTTGAGGGAGGCCCCCCAGGTCGCACAGGCCCTGCTGGAGCTCCTGCTTGGGGAGGTTGATGGTGCGGGCCTCCGAGGCTGGCCTCTGCAGAAAGCACTGGTGGACCTCATTCGGAAGGCACTGCGAACTTTGCAGGGCCCTACCGCCGCTCCCCCAGGGACAGTCGATGCCATCTACGGGGCTCTGCGGACGCTGCGCTGCCCTGCAGAGCCACTCGGGGCTGAGCTGCGTCTCCTGTGTGAGGAGCTGCTGGAGGCCTGCAGGTCCGAGGGGAGTCCCCTGAGGGAGGAGCGGCTGCTGGGCTGCCTGCTGCACAAGGCCGGGCGGGACCTGGTGTCCCTGTACAGCCACACCTATGCAGAGAAGGCCACGCCCTCAGGAAAAGGTGTGTCCCTGCACAGCTTCTGTGTTGCCAATTCCACCCTGTCCAACCCCTCTGAATCCCTGTCTTCTATGTTGCTCTGGAAATCTAATGGGAAAAGCTAAGGAAAAATGGGCAAGGGTTCTGTAAAAATAGGCATCTGTGCTTTGTGAAAGCACGGATTTTGTAGTCCAAGATGGAGTGATGGGGGAAAAATGACACACTAGCAGGAAAGAGGTGGCGCTAATGGGAAAAAATCCACCTGCCAATGCAGGAGCCACAAAAGTTGCAGGTTCAATCCCTGCGTCAGGAAGATCCCCTGGAGAAGGAAATGACAACCCATTCCAGTATTCTTGCCTGGGAAATCCCATGGACAGAGGAGCCTGGTCAGGGGAGCCATGGGGTTGCAAAGAGTTAGACACAACTGATGAATTGAGCACACACACCGAGAGAAGAAAGAGTCTTTAAGATAGAAGTGTAGAAAATCTGGTGTAACTTTCTGAAAGAATGAACTCTCACATCAGTTGGGCTGTCTGTGTTAATTTTCACTCCCACCAGATCCTCTTGATCCTGAGCGGGCAATGCTAGCCTTGTTCTCCAATCCTGACCCAGCCCACGCCTGGAAAGTGGCCTATTTCTATTGCCTGAGCAACAGCAAGCACTTCCTCGAGCAGATCCTGGTAAGTCAAACTCAGTGATTCTCCATCACACAAGTTCCCAGGGATCCTTACCAGGTTTTTTTCATTCTTCCTTTCTTGCCCATTCATCTGTCCAATGCAGAGCAGTTTAGTGGTAAGTCATCTAGTTTGTGTCCCTCTCACAATTCCAGAAGGCTCTGAGAACCAGTATCATTCATATTTAGAACTACCAGCATTTCATTTCATATCTGTCCTTGGGCAGGTATGTGTAAGCTTTCTGGAGAGCATGAGGAAGAAGAGACAGTGGCAACAACACGTCACCTAATTAACAGGGGAATCTAATTACTCTACCCTTCTTCCATTTGCAGCTGAGCTCCAGTTTAATTCAACAACTGTTTATTAACTTAGTCTATGTGCTACATCCTATGCTAGGATCTGGAGATACAATAGAAGTCAGTCCCTGCCTTCAGGAAGCTTACCATCTAGTATTTTTGTAAACATTTTATAAACAACTGGCCACTTCTGGCATTGTTGGAAACCTCCCTTCTAAATGGAAAATCTTCTCACCCTGATGCGCAGCAAGTCCTCTAGCCATCTCCTTTGGCTTCCAGGTGACAGCACTCACCCTACTGAAGGAGGAAGACTTCCCAAGTCTTGGCTGCCTGCTCAGTAGAGAATTCAGGCCTCTCAGCAGACTGCTTGTGCTCCTGGGCTGGACACACTGCCAGAGCCTAGCGTCAGCCAAGAGCCTGCTCCAGACACTCCACAGGACCCAGGTAACTCACGCTGCAGCCCAAGCTCCTCCAGAAATGTGTGTGATGAGGCTTTGGGCTGGGGCAGGGTCCTGAAGTAGGTCACAGCCTTTGACCCCAGGGGCCCGAGTCAGCATCTCTTTCTTCTCCTGTATCAATGCAGGACCAAGGCTGTGATAAGCTCCTGAGGGATGCCTGCGATGGGCTGTGGGCTCACCTGGAGGTCCTGGAGTGGTGTGTGCAGCACAGCAGGTACGGTTCTGTACCGCCAGCCCCCTTCCCACCACTGGGCACACTTGACCCCACAATCTACGCATGTGGCCTTTTCAACACATCTTCCCCATAAATGTCTTGAGTTGACAGTATTGACCCACAACAAGTAGTTTTTCCAACTATTAAACCAGGAAAGAAATACAAGTAGTGATGATCTTCACTACAGCCACAAGGTCATAACTAGAGGATAATTTAAGGATGACAATGATAACAAAAACAAAAGCTTGTGTTTCCTGAGCACTTACTGTATACCAGGGATTGCTTTAAGTCATTTACGTAATGAGCTTGACCCTAATCCTGTGAGATAGACACCAAAGTTATCCTCTTTTTAAAGATGGGGCCCCTGAAGCCCAGAAGTGTTAAGTAACATGCCTAGAGTCACACAGCTTTTGGGCGTAGTCCACATCCTTAGCTGCATGTTATCTTAAGTCACGTTTTTATTCAACAACTGCCTTTGGAAATGTGTGTGAGGTCCTGTGTTTTCCTGATAACTTAGCCTTAGTCCTCCCTAAATCTGGGTTCCTGTTTTGTTCTTCACCCACATTACCAGCAGAGGTGGAAGTAGCGAGGGGCCTTGACTCAAAGAAAAGCAGAGAAGCCCCTGTTGGATCTCAGCTAGGAAGGTTACAGAAATTAGGAAGCTTAATCTGTGGGGCCTTTTTAGAGTCTGCTGAGCACAAAGGCCCTTCCTAGATCTTTTCTAGACAAGTAAAAAGCTTGTTTGATAGATGTCCTTCCCTGAGGGTAAAACAAATGCTATCCTCTGTCATTGTCCATCTGAAATTTAGTGTTTGGGGAAGTGAAACCTGTGGTGTTACAAGCCAGAGAGAAAGAATAAGAGGAAACGGAGACTGGTCTTTTCCCAAGCAATTATTTAAACTGTCTCCCCTTCCATCCTCCCAACTTTTGCTTTCAGCAACCCCATACCAAAGAGAGATCTCTTGTGTCATTTACATGGTGGAGACAGCCACTCAGTGCTCTACTCTCTCCATCACCTTACAAACCTTCCAGCCCTCAGGGAGGAAGATGTTCTCAAGCTCCTACAGAAGGTGCCAGCCAAGGACCCCCAGCAAGAGCATGGTGAGTTGGCGAAGGAGTGACCTAGGCAGGGTTCCCCCCAAGGAAAGTATTACACATGTTTCTTTTAGCACAAGATTTATTTAGCATGATTGCTGGGATCTGTCAAGATGGGTGGTCCAGCAGGTACCTTCTAAATTAGTGCTGTTTGCTCCAATCAGATTATGAGATGTAGGGACACCCTCCCCTTTCTAGGTGAGGCCAGGGGAATCCTATGAGAGCAGTCCCTTAGGGATCGAGCTCAGGAACCACAAGCATACCCTCATTCCATGGAATTAGGAACTGTCATGTGACGTGGCGATTCACAGCATTGTCACTGGCAGTATCTATGCCAGTTCTTGGTGAGTCTCTAAGGTCCATTAGCTGTCTCGTAGCACATTTTGTGCCTGCCTTCCCTCCTGTACCTTCTTCATAGTCTATTGAACAGGTTGGATTTTTCTCTTAGAACATTCTTTTTCAAACTTTTTTAGAGTTTTTCTTTCCAAAGAAAGACTTGCCTTAAACAGTAATAAAGCCTTACTTTAGCCTTAGATCTTTGGTGTAAATTCAGAGCCCTCGTAGCAAGCTCTTTCCGCTCTCAAAAATCATACGATAGTGTGGTCTCAATCTGCTACACAGGCCAGGGACCTTACCTTTGGGAGAAACAAACATTTTCATATGGCAGTAGATGTCTTTCAGCCTAGATATTGCTTTGCTTTACTTTTGTAAATTAATTTTTATTGGTGCATAATTACATTACAGTGTTATGTTAGTTTCTGCTGTACAGCAAAGTGAGTCAGCTATATGTATACATATATCCCCTCTTTTTTGGATTTCCTTCCCATTTAGGTGACCACAGAGCACTGAGTAGAGTTCCCCGTGCTCTACAGTAGGTTCTCATTGTTGCTGTTTTGTCACTCGGTCGTGTCTGCCTCTTGTGACCCCATGGACTATAGCCCACCAGGCTCCTCTGTCCATGGGATTTCCCTAGGCAAGAATACTGGAGTGGGTTGCCATTTCATTCTCTAGAAGGTTCTCACTAGTTACTTATTTTATATATAATATCACTAGTGTATATACATCAATCCCAATCTCCCAATTCATCCCACCCCACCATTTACTTTTTTAAAGGACCTACCACTAACTCTACAGCTAGTGTTACTACATTCCACTTTTTTTTTTTTTTAGAAATGTAGACAACTTTAGCAGATTTCCTAAAAGAACTGGAACTCTATTTTCCACATATAGGTACAAAAATCTTCCAAAGAAGCATTTGAATTCTGTCACAGGACACACTCAGACCTTGAACTTGGAAGAGGCAAAGAGGAGTGATAACAGGGCTGGACTCAGATGAGGCAGGGCTTCCCTGGTAGCTCAGCTGGTAAAGAATCTGCCTGCAATGCAGGAGACACCAGTTCGATTCCTGGGTCGAGAAGATCCCCTGGAGAAGGGATAGGATACCCACTCCAGTATTCTTGGGCTTCCCTGGTGGCTCAGAGGGTAAAGAATCTGCCTACAATGAGGGAGATATGGGTTCGATCCCTTGGTTGGGAAGATCCCCTGGAGGAGGGCATGGCAACCTACTCCAGTATTCTTGCCTGGAAAATTCCATGGACAGAGAAGCCTGGCAGGCTACAGTCCATGGGGTCACAAAGAATTGGACACAACTGAGCGTGTCACACGGTACAGAGTAAGGCAAGAGTGGCGTCTGGCACAACAATGTTGGAGCCACTCCCTGTCTGGGTGCTTGCAAGTCCTGGCTCTGGGCAGTAATGCCATGAAGAAGTCAAGGCCATAGAACAATATTGACCTTGTTCTATTTATTACCCTGACCTTGGCAAGGCCGAGCTTCTAGGAACTGATCACTAGGAAACCTGTAAGGGTTTGTAGTAGCAAAGCATCCCTAACTACTCCAGTGTCCCTTGAGGAATATGCCTAGACAAAGGGTTCATATGGTAGAACTATATGCAGCCAGCAGAGATTTAGTTTATAAAGAAACATAATCCAGTGCTTATGCTCCAAGGGATTCGTAAGAAGTAGAAAAAGTAAATTGTATACAAAATGTTGTTACATTCAACTTAAACACATACACTTGTACACAAAAGTGTGAAAGGGGTTAAACCAGAATGTACCTACCAGTGGTTTGTGTTTAGCTGGTAGGATTGTGGGTGACATTTTTTTTCTTCTTTTTGCTTTATTTCTTTGAACAGGTTATACTTCTTCTATGGAAATAATTTGGGCTAGATTAAGATGTTTAGAGATTCTGTAAAGATTATGGGACCCTGCTTCCTAAATTCAAAACAAATTTTTAATAAAAAATTATAAATTATTAAATAAGTGTAAAGGAATCTCAACAGAGTTTGTATTTTTTTTCCCATGATGTCTGCTTTGGGGCTTTCCTAAAAATATCAATTTTAAAAAAAATTTTGTGTTACCTTTGCTCTCTTGTTTCTCGATCTAAACACATTTTAAGCCTCCTCTTGGATAATGCGGCATTCTAAAAGTAGACTAAACTTCTACAAGTTTTAATTATTTAAAAAAGGAAAAACAAGTATTTTAAGAAATGCAAGGGGAAAACTTGTTAAATAGCCAGGAGACCTGGGTTGAACAGATATGTAGAGGGGAGGTTGGTGGGGAAGAGGAAACAGGGGGACTAGACATTGTTGTTGAGTAGGAAACAAGACCTGGAAGGGATACCCATCACATTGCCCAAAAAGAAAGAGGGTGAGAACACTTAGGGGACTAGTAGCTTGATATCTCTGTGCTTCAGCCCCAAGTGCGGCCCTGGCCTAAAAAGAGCAACCCTGAAGTTCTGCCTGTTTCTCTCTGCAATTCAGATTCAGCTGACACCCTCGTCCCCGCACACCTGAGCCAGAGTCAGAGCCTGACTCTCTACCGGAGCTTCTGTGCCATGAAGTACGCCATCTATGCCCTGTGCGTCAGCTCACACCAGCACTCCCAGTGCCGGCAGTGCAAAGACGGCCCCTCTGATGACCTGGCCTCAGTTGCAGAGCCCATGAACGATCCTCCCTCCTCCCCAGGTACAGCGCTGCCCTCACCCCTTCCCCAGCAGAAGCTGCGCACCACCTGCCCCAGGAGGCTCTTTGCGTGGGAACACTTTTCCACCAGGATTGGAAGGTGGCCTTTTATTATGCCCATGATTAATTTCTTCCATGTATCAGCCTCTGTGAATCAAAGGGACATGGAGAAAGCAAGTGATTTATATAACTTCTCAGAGTCTGATCTAGTACTGTATTTTCCAAATGCTTTTTTTTTTTTTTTTTAACTCAACCCACAGTATTTTACATCACTTCAGTTTGTACCTAGGTATATAATCTGTGCTTTTATGTGTATGTATATATGTGACGTATAAACTGAAATAGGGCTGCCCTGGTGGCTCAGTGGTAAAGAATCTGCCTGCCACTACAGGAGATGCAGGTTCGATCTCTTGAGTAGGGAAGATCCCCTGGAGAAGGAAATGGCAACCCACTCCAGTATTCTAGCCTAAGAAATCCCATGGACAGGAGCCTGGTAGGCTACAGTCCTTGGGGATCACAAAAGAGACACAACTTAAGAACTAAACAACAACAAAACTGAAATAACTTTCAAGAAACATTGCTTACCCTTCCATACAGAGCACACTCCAGATTATTTTTCTATTTTATTTCATTTTTTTCAAGTGCAGCTAAGTCAGTGTCTTGGGTCACAGCCTACAGTTTGAAAGAACCTTCTGTCCTATTCTCTTCCATTTTTCTTAATAACTTGCAACTCCTTATGATGCCTTCTGTGCCTTGTGTTCATATATATCTCTCCCTTGCAGCTTTGGAATAGACCTTCACCTCTAAGCATGGTCATTTTTGACCAGTGAGTATGTCTTAAGCGATCTGGGTAGCCTGTGGCCACCTGTAGTGTAACAGTGAATGAAAATGGAAATGAGGGATAAGGCTGTCTTCATTGTAGGAATTGAAATATGGAGTGCTTCTCCAAGATGAGGAATAATCTAATTTCAAAAAGCAGAAACAAAATTTTGAGTGCTCAGTCAGCTGTGCTTTTTAAGGGAACAAAATCTTTCTGCAAATCATGAAGACATGGCTCAGCGGTCTCTCGTTCTTCTGACTGTAACCACAGTTCCCTGAGTCGTTACAAAGAAAGAAATGAGTTAAAGTTGGGAAAGTGTTTGAGTCTGGCAAGTACTCTTTCTAATGTTTGCATTCTCTCTCTTTCCTTCTCCTTCTCTGGCCTCTTCTCTTACCCATGCTGCTTCAGGTGCTTCAGATCTCTTCTCAACATACCTGGCCAGGTGTCAACAGTATCTGTGCAGTATTCCTGACTCTCTGTGCCTGGAACTTCTAGAAAACGTCTTCTCATTGCTCCTCATCACCTCTGCCGATCTTCACCCAGAGCCTCACCTGCCCGAGGACTACGCTGAGGACGATGATGTTGAGGGGAAAGGCCCGCTGGGTTTGAGGTCCCCATTAGAGAGCCCTCAGCACATAGCACAGCCTGAGAGGAAGTCAGAACAGGGTGCCCTGGGTACCGCCAGGGGCCTGGCCTACACAGTTCCAAGCTGTCCGAAGCCAGAGCCAAAAGACAGTTCCCCGGAGCCTCACGGGCACAGCTTTTTGGACCTAAAGCACTTTACGAGCAGTGTCAGTGGGTTCCTGGCTGATGAATTTGCGATAGGAGCCTTCCTCAGGCTGCTCCAGGAGCAGCTGGATGAGCTGAGCAGCCGCGGTCCCCCTGAGAAGCCAAAGTTGCTGGAAGACCAGAGCGGCTCGGGCAGCAGAGACGGACTGCAGAGTCGCCTGCACCAGTTCTCCAAGGTTCTCTCGGAGGCCCAGTGGAGGTACAAGGTGGTGACCAGCATCCAGGGCTCAGGTGAGAGGCGATAACAGAAGGGGAGGTGGAAGAAGCATCTCGGGAATACGGGAGAGAGCTAGGAGTGCATAGAGCCAACTAGCTCCAGACACATCACCAGAGCCACCCCTGTCAGAACTGGGGGACTGCTCCACGGCTCACAGTCCGGTTCAGATCTTCCCTGTTATTACCCTAGGAGGTGGACCAACTCAAAATTGGTCACCCTCGAAGGGAGGAGGGGCAGTATAGGAGTAGGGGAGTAAAAGGTACAAACAGTTAGGTATAAAATAAGCTACAAGGATATATTGTACAACACGGGGAATAGGGCCAATATTTTATAACTATAAATGGAGTATAACCTTTAAAAATTGTGCATCACTATATTGTGCAACTGTAATATACAATATTACATTATATGTTATATATAACCTGTAACTTATATAATACTGTACACCTATAACTTATATAATACTGTACAGCAGCAGTGATACATCAATTAGAAAAAAAATTGATCACCCTCCCATATGACCCACTGGGTTTGCTGTTTCAGAGGAACAACCCTCCCGAAGATACCGACCCATCACCACACGGCACCCCAGTCTCCGCCGGGGTCGTCGGACAAGAAAGAGCCGGGCAGGTAATCCAAAGAGCTCTCCCCATGCCTCCATCCCATGCACCAGGCAGATGGTGTATTGCCGCTTGTTTAGTATTCTTAAAGCTAAAACAGTCAAGCAATTCTTAAAGATAAAGTATCTTTTTTTCTAAATTGTTATTTATGTATTTGTCTGTGCTAGGTCTTAGTGGTGGCATGTGGGATCTAGTTCCCTGACCAGGGATCCAAATGGGCCCCCTGCGCGGGGAATGTGGAGTCTTTAACCACTGGACCACCCAAAGATAAAGTATCTTAGAGCAATTCCAAATAAAGTATAAACAAAAGTGGTCTAAGATTATCCTAATCCCACTCCCCTAAGATAACCCCTGCTTGTAGTTTTCTCCCAGAAATTCTCTATGCAATGCAAGCATATATATGTGCCCTAAATTGCTGCAGTTGTGTGATCCTATGGACCGTAGCCCTCCATGCTCCTCTGTCCATGGGTTCTCCAGACAAGAATACTCGACTGGGTTGCCGTGCCCTCCTCCAGGGGGATCTTCCGAACCCAGGGATCAAACTTGCATCTCTTGCATCTCCTGCATTGGCAGACAGGTTCTTTACCACTAGTGCCACCTGGGAAGATATATAGATTCATTGTTACCATATAGAGAGAGCTGCAACTTTCTTTTTTCACTTACATTCTCTTACATATGTAAATGTATCATACTCCGTATTGAGAAGTCACTTCACTTATTTTAAAGACTGCTTAGGAGTCCATTGTCCTACGTACCCTTTTGTGGGCATTTAAATTGTTTCTAGTTTTTTGCTCCTATAAACAGTGCTACAGTAAACAACCCTGTATGTATGTCTATGCATACTTGTGTGAATATATCTATAATATAGACAGCAGTTTAACAGAAAGTCAAAGTATGCTGCGGCTGCGTCGCTTCAGTCGTGTCCGACTCTGTGCGACCCCATAGACAGCAGCCCACCAGGCTCCCCCGTCCCTGGGATTCTCCAGGCAAGAACACTGGATCGGGTTGCCATTTCCTTCTCCAATGCATAAAAGTGAAAAGTGAAAGTGAAGTCGCTCAGTCGTGTCCGACTCTTCACAACCCCATGGACTGCAGCCTACCAGGCTCCTCCGTCCATGGGATTTTCCAGGCAAGAGTACTGGAGCGGGGTGCCATTGCCTTCACCAAGTCAAAGTATATGTGGGTACAAAATATAGATGTAACAAATCGCCCCCCAAAAAGGCAGGCCAATCTACTCTCCCATCATCTGTATATAAAAGCCTATTTGAATATACACTCATCAAAAATGAGGAGTATCAAAAAAAAAACGAGTAGTACTAATCTTTGCCAATATGATTAGTATAGTAATGGTGTGTCATCATTTTAATACTAATTTTTAGTTTGAGATTGTGTCTTTTCATATATTTATTGGCTGTTTATAATTTTCAGTCTCAGGTCCATATTTTCTATTGGGTTTGTCTTTCTTGTTGAATTGTAAGAAGCTCTTTATACCTGAAGGAAAATATTCTGTCATTATGTGCTACAGGCTTTGCTGCATTTTGTCTGTTGAGCATTATACAGAAGTATTAAATTTTGGATAGTCATATTCCATTATGATTTGTGTTAGTTTTTAAATAATTAACAGGTAATTCTTCAATAGTTTACTGTGCCCTAAAAAATACTGGGTATTTTGAGGGAGGTGAATGAGGCATAAACCGGGACTTTGCCTTTGAAGAATTTATAATTTACCTGCATAAACAATACCCATGAAAAACTTAAACTGCCCAGTGGCATGGCCTGAAAACAGAAGAGATCTCTTGGAAGGGAAGGTCAGCATAGCCTGAAAAGGCAGAGAAACAGGTTTTATAAAAGAGTTGACTATTGAACCAAACATGGATGAATGAGTTGGCTTTAGATAAGTGGCAATGAGAGATGCAAGCATCCTGGCCAGACTGGAAGATATGGAGAGAGAACCGGAAAACTTAAAGGCTGAGCCCCTTAAGTGACTCAGTTAATTGGAGTCAAAAGGCATAGTTTGCATTCACCTGGCTGATCCAACCCCAAATGCATAGTTCATTTTCTCTTTCCCGCAGCTGTCTGTTCCTTCCCCACAGTAAGCCAAGGAGGCTGCCTTATGTGGCCTGACATTACCCTCAAATTACATATTCTTCACAACAAGGAATAGCAAGCTTCCCTTGAAAGCCCCAGCACTTCAGGAAAGCAAGTGTTGAGAAGAAGATGCTTTTTCTCCAGGGCTTTCAATATCGTGGTCTTCAGCCTGCCTGGCCTTACACTTTGGTTACCTACTCTTTCAAGTACTAGGACCACCTTTTCTATGTCAGAAAGTTTTTGTGACCCTCTTTGGCATCCTGCTGCTTCCTGGCTATCATAGTTGTGCTTTTATTTTTTTTCAGACTGTTGACAGTGCTTAGTGGGCAGATGGGGGTCGGTGACCCCTAGAAGTAATTTGAAAGCTCCTGGGGCTCTGAGACCCAGAGCTTGCTAACCACTGGTATAAGCTTCTACCCAAATGGGCACTGGGGTCATATTAAGCCCGCCCTGGGGCCATCAGTGTGCCCAGGGAGGGGTCCAGCCAGGGCCCTCGCTCTCACCTCTTGGGCCCACTCCTGCAGCTGCTGCTCTAGCACCTTCAGCCAGACTCTGAGTCGCTTCTCTCACCCCAGTTCCTGACCCTGCTCCTCTGCCAGGGCCAGCACCCCTCCCTGGAGCTTGTTGGTAGGTGTATCTTCGTGCTGGAGGGGAAGCGGACCATCAGTTGAGGAAGCCTGGAGCCTTCTAGAATGAGACTAAGAAGATGGATCCCCATTTCTCAGGGCGCTCAGAAGGAGCAGCTGGACTGAGATAGGAGGAAATTCTCCTCCCTGCAAGGGGAGCAATACAGCTCAGCTAAAAGGAATAAAGACTCACCACTGGGCAGCGGGTGGGGGAAATAATTATATATATATATATACATATATATATAGGTCCGTAGGAACTTGGTGTTTTGCTGTAGAAGGAGCCACTGGTGTAGTAACTACTCATTATCTTTTCACTCTACCTGGATCTCAGCTCTCAAGCCAACCTCCCACTTTCTGCACTGTAAGGTACTGATGGTTGATTTTCTCTGTTTCTTCCTAATACCTCTAGATGACCAGGACAAAGGTTCCAGATCATCCCTGGAAAATACGAGTAGTGAACTGAGCACAAGTACTTCAGGTATCAGTGTCCCTGCCAGTTGCCAACTTCCAGTAACTTTGCCCTGATAGAGTTGTCATACACCCTGATGTGAAACCTTGGACTGAGCAGTTCTTGCTTGTGTTCAGCAGTGAAGGGGCTATTTCCCTATCAGCTGAGTTACCCATCAGTAGAGAGAAACAGAAGTAAATACCCAAGGAAAGTAGTTGGTACGTAAGTCTTACATTTAAAGATGATAAAGTCTTATATTTAATATGTTAAAGAATTTAGCATATTAACAGATACACACTACCATATATAAAATAGACAAGGATTTACTGGGTAGGTAGCACAGGGAACTATACTTATTATAATAACCAGTAACGGAAAAGAATTTTTAAAAAGAGGAGATATAACCAAATCACTTTCTGTGCACCTGAAAGTATGCAATATTAACTCTACTTCAACTGTACTTCAGATTTAAGAAGAAGATAAAAAGATGATAGCATAGGTGTGCCCTTCATTTGAGGAAAAACCAAGATCTATTTATAGACCTTTTAGAGGACTTTGAGAAGGATAGGAGTTGGGCAGCAGGTGACAGGATAGTTTTTCCCCAATTGCTGTCCCTTCCATAGCCGCCCATGTTCCTGTATCCCAACAGAGGGAAGTCTGAGTGCTGCGTCTGGGAAGAACGAGCTGGAGGGCCGATTGCAGCCGCAGCCTCACAGTTCACTCATCCCCATGATGTTCTCCCCACCGGAGTCACTGCTGGCATCCTGCATCCTCCGGGGGAACTTTGCAGAAGCCCACCAGGTGAGCTGGCTTCTTGTGCAACAGGCGTTAGGAGCCTCAGCCTTACCTTGTCGCAGGAAAGCGCTAGGGCAGCCTTTTACCTTCCGGGACCCGCGGGCCACAGGTAGAGGCAGGTGTGTGTGCAGCCAGAGCCACTCGGGTGCACCCGAGGGCGCAGTTCCAGCAGGAGAAGCAGGAGGGAGTTTGCGTGTACAGAACCCCATCCACCCCATGGGGGTGGGGGTGGGGGGGTGGGATCCACCCCATTGAGCACTGTGGATTTCAAGAGCCAGCCTAGGGGAGATTTAAGCTGTTGAATCATTTGTTTTCTTAACATAAATGGTGTTTTAGCAAGATAAAGTATTGGGCGGCAATCAAAACATTGATTTTTATGTCTTTCCTTGTAGTCCTTCTCTGAACGTATATGTGGTTTTATATAGTTAGAAATCACTGTGCAGACCATTTTTAACAAGAAATAGAAAGCCAGTTCAATACGCAGGAAGTGGAGGGGGGCTAGCAGACTGTTAGGTTCATGTGTGTAGGGGAAATTGCAGGGAGTGAAAATGGAAAGACCCTTACTCCCTCTGAGCTACTCTCTCTGAGCTTTGATATCCTCACCTGAAAACTGGAGTTAAATGTAATACCTGCTTGTGCTGCCTCCTGAAATGTTAAGAGGATTGTGTGTAAGCTGTGAGAAATACAGGAATCCTCTGCTATTGTTTAAATGTAATAGCACAAAAACCCACCATTGTAATTTTTAAAACTCTCTTGTTGTACTTATGATGCCTATGCTGGTCTCTTAACACACAGGTCAGAATTTTTCTTTCATGTGAGTTTACATGGAAACATCTATGCAATGGGATAATTTTTGTTTAACTTCCTCTGACACATTTTAGCTCTTGTATTTTAATAACAGTAACAATTCTGTCCCTCTCAGGAGGATAGGACTCTCACTAGCCTTTCTGACACCCAAACCAAGAAGTCAGTTATGAGGTCCCCGATGCTTTACCACTAAAGTGCTCACTTCCTTTTCTGAGAATTTGAGTTTTTCTTTTCTTCTTTTCTTTTTTAATAGAAGTTTTTCAACCTGGTTACAGAGCAAGTTGTGCATATAAGAAAATGCCAAAAAGTATTCACCAGAAAATAAAATAAGATTAAAACTAATTATCCAGAGGAACCAATACTAAAGATAAAAGTATATTTTTTGCCAATGTCTTTCTGAAATATATGTGACCTTTATATAGAGCCAAGATCACTTTGAATCTAAAATTTTAGTGCCTTTTTACATTACAAGTATTTGCTCTGTAACTGATTTTAGTAACCTTATCTGATCATGTAGCTGTGTTTGACCATTATTTTCAATCCTGTAATCATTGTAATAACTAGTGTAAAGATTATCACCTTTACACATTAAGACTTTGGAATTTTTTCATTAAGAAAGTTTCTCATAAAAATGACTGAGTCAAAGAATATAAACATTTTTAAAGCTCCATAGATTGCCAAATTGCTTTTCAAAAAAGATTGTGACAGCTCATTCTACCACCACCCCCTGAGAGTTTATTTTTACACTTTGTCCTTATGATAGATGCACAGTAGTATGACTTTTAAATTCCCTGAATTTAAAATTTAAAAATCGGAAAGACCCTTACTCCCTCTGAGCTTTGATATCCTCACCTGAAAACTGGAGTTAAACGTAACACCTGCTTGTGCTGCCTCCTGGAATGTTAAGAGGACTGTGTGCAAGCTGTGAGAAATACAGGAATCCTACTTGGAGGGGAAGGCATTTTTTCATGTGTGTATTAGTCACATGTATTTTCTCTTTGAAATTGTCTACATCATTTGCCTATATTCTGCCGGGGCTCTGGTGACTCTCTTGCTGACTTTTATGAGTCATTTCTACATTTGATCTACTCTCTGCACATCCAGCACTCTTCCAGCCCCCCAAAGCAGCTGTCTCAGGGCCAGAGGCTGATGCCTGGCAAGATTTCAGATCTGTAGACTCTCCCCACTCCAGCAGGCCCACCAAAAGCCACACTCCTTTCTCTCTATGACAGGTGGTGTTCACCTTCAACCTGAAGTCTTCACACGGTTCTGGGGAGCTGATGTTCATGGAGCGCTACCAGGAGGTGATCCAGGAGCTGGCCCAAGTAGAACATAAAATCGAAAACCAGAACTCAGACGGGGGCAGCAGCACTATCCGAAGAACAGGAAGTGGCCGTTCCACCTTGCAGGCCATCGGCAGCGCTGCGGCCGCAGGTCCGGCTTCCCTCTTGTCGGGTGCTGAGGGAGTTGTGGGAGGAGGGTGTGGGCAAGAAACCACCCAAACCAGAGGCTCACTGTGAAGATGACAGAAACCCAGGGCAGGACGCTTGCCTTGAAGAACAGCAGTCCTGACACCCCCCGAGTCATTTTCTAGCTGCGGCCAACTATGCTGACCACAGGGGTCTCTCACCTGCTGCTCGAACTATTCCATTAAGTCTGTCCTACGTGACTTATACTGAGGAGTGTGAATGCAGTTTCCACCATGGGTTTTGATGGCCATTATCTTGAGCTTTGGGGAATTGATTAGTGTATCTTCTTCCCATGTAGTTATTCAGGGATTATTTTACATTCCTAAAAAGTGAAGAAGTTTTGTCTAACATCTGTGGCCTGGGGTTCTCAGATCTCCAGGCCCAACCTTGGCTGTACTGTAGAAAGAGCTCATCCTTTCATTGTTTCTTGAAAGTGGAACCTTGTCCCATTTTTTACATCTTTTGCCGGTCTAGGCTGTATATATCAAGTTACCATCACACACTGCCCCTTCTATATGCTCCCAGAAATTTTCTTTACAGATTCAAAAGAATATATGCATATGCTTTTTGTTTTTAATATGAATGGGCTTTTATAACAAGTACTATTTTCTGCTTTGGTTTTTTAGCAATATATTTTAGAGATCTTTTCAGATGAGCACACACAGACCTACCACATTCTTTCTCAGCCTACTTTTAGGCCCGACCTGGAAGAAACCCTTACTCCTCCTGACCTTATAACTACTTCTCAAAATAAAAGTGGTAGTGAGCATCATTTTAACCTCTTGCCTTTTACCCCCAACCGCTGGGTGTCCAGGGATGGTATTTTATTCCATCTCTGATGTGACCGACAAGCTGCTCAGCACCTCTGGAGACCCCATCCCCACGCTCCAGGAGGACTTTTGGATAAGCAGTTGCCCAATGGAGCTCACTGCTCCCCTGAAAGAGGTTCTGGAAGACCTCAGCCCGCCCGCCATGGCTGCGTTTGACCTGGCTTGCTCACAGTGCCAGCTCTGGAAAACCGGCAAGCAGCTCTTGGAAACAGCTGAACGGCGCCTTAACAGCAGCCTTGAGAGTCAGGGTGAGTATGCTTCTTTCACATGATCCCTTTATTCTCAAATAAGGAGACAGGGTTCTGAGATGCTTGATAATTGTACAGGAAGAAAGTTACTGGGGAAGGAGGGACAAGGAGAAAGGATTGTTTCTTTATTTCTTCATGTCCATTCTGGTGACTAGTCTATTGAGAGTCTTGCCTTCTTTTCTTTTTAATTTATTTTATTTCTGGCCCTGCTGGGTCTTCGCTGTTTCTCTAGTTGCAGAGAGCCAGGCTACTCTCTAGGTGCGGTGCTCAGACTTCTCGTTACAGTGGCTTCTCTTATTCAGAGCATAGGCTGTAGCACGTGAGGGACTCAGTAGTTGTAGCTCCCCGGCTCTAGAGCACAGACTCAATAGTTGTGGCATGAGGGCTTATTTGCTCTGTGGTATGTGGGATCTTCCCAGATCAGGGATCAAACCCATGTCTCGTGCATTGGCAGGCGGATTCTTTACCACTGAGCCACCAGGAAAGCCCAAGAATCTCACCTTCTTAACAGACATAATAGTCTACAGTCATTTGGGGAAATTTTCTTCTGGTTTATAGATAAACTCAAGAAAGAGATAAACATTCAAAACTGGTTCAAATGGCATTGGTGATACAGTGGTGAATATAGTTGCCTTCCAAAAATGGTACAAATGGAATTTGTGCCCCTAAACTGCATACCTCCTCCACAGTGAATCCCACTTCACTCTAAACCTGGGTCTCAAACTTGTACACCAGGTATAAGGGAAAATTTTAGTGGATCACAGTTAAGGGGAGGATTGTACCTTGAGGTTAATGATATCCCAGAATGTGTCTATGGAGTTCTTAGAGGAATGAAGGTAGAGGAATGTGAAGAAAGAATTAGGCAAAGTGTCACTCCCCGCCCATCCTTGATACACACACCCAACACTGGAAGGACTGACGAGGCAGAGAGAAAGGAACGTACTCTGAGTAATACGGAGGGTGGAATGGTGAACAGGTGTGACATGAGTAGCTTTCCCTGGGTTCAGTGATTCGCTGGGAGAGCCCACAGGACTCAGCATACAGTTATACTCATGGCTACAAATTGTATCATCAAAAGGACACAAAGCAAAATTAGCAAAGGGAAAAGGCTCATGGGATAAAGTCTGGAGGAAACCAGACATAAGCGTCCAGCAATTCTCTCCCACTGGAATCACACGGGACGTACTGAACTCTCCCAGCAGTAAGTTGTGACAAACAAATGTGAAATGTTGTTTACTGGAAGCTCATCAGTGACCCAGAGCCCAAGGTTTTTACTGGGGGCTGGTGACAAAGGCACCCTCTGCCCAACATGTACCAAACTTCCAGAGTCTCGGAAGGAAGGCAGGTGTTCAGCATAAACCACACCGTACAGTTTAGGCACAATCAGTCACTTCCATCATTTAGGGAAAATTTTGTCAGTGTAGAAAAGCTTCTACCAGTCAAGTTCGGAGATGCCAGCCAAGGACCAGCCTTGCCAGCAGGCCTTTCTGAGGATAGCAGTCTCAGGCCTTCTGTGTTAACTCTTTTATGCACACCCTTCTAAATCACTTCTGAGCGGTTGGCTTGAAATCCTTTAATGCTGACATAGTTGTTCTAAGAAAGTGTGCTGTGGCATACACAATGCTGTTTTTACTGAACAGTTTACTGCCCCCTCGTCTAGCGCTTATATTCCAAAATGAATGAAGATTATATAATGTTCAGGCCAACTGGTTTCATGCCAATCAGGAATTAATTTAGTACCTGCTGCATTTCCAGATTATCTGAAGTTTATGGAGCACAAGAGAGGTATAAGGAATAATCTCTACATAAAGTTCTTTATAGTCTAGTCAGGGTATCAGGATACCATTTAAAATAATCAGAGGAGACTGGATACCAGATCAAATTCTCAACTAAGAAAGGTACCAAGGCAAATCCACAAGAAGTACCTGGTTGGCTTGGGACAGCAATTCCCCAGGAATACCAGAGCTCCTGGGTCTGCTGCTGTGGACAGCTGAGGCATCTTGCCGCAGATAGCCCTGGAACCACAAGCATGGAATACACCAGATTTACTGGTCTACTCAACTGGCACAGCATCTACCTCCCCCTTAATATTGAAGGAGATAAAATTTGACATGTAAATACAGGACTTTCAATCTCTGAAAGTACCTTGTGTTTTTTCTGCATTCCCTCTTGATTCATCCATTTCCAGGTCGCCGGCTAGACCACGTATTTGTCAATGCTGATGGCATTCGAGGTTTTCCAGGCGTTCTTCAGCAGATCAGTAAGATTCTCAATTACCCACTTGTGTCAGCCGGGCAAATCAAATCAGGTGAGCTGCTTAACTACCTTTTTTTAATCTCCTGGACTCGGAACGTTGGGTCAGCATCAGACCTGACTTTTTCTTTCTCGTTTGCTCTCCATAGAGAGTGGAGAGGATAAAGGAGGAGGTCCCCCACGGTGCAGCATTGCTGAGCTGCTTCAGATGTGTTGGCCCAGCCTCACCGAGGACTGTGTAGCCAGCCACACCACCCTCTCCCAGCAGCTGGAGCAGATCCTGCAGTCGCTAAGAGAAGCGCTAGAGCTGCCAGGTACCAGTCCTTCTGTGAGGGAGCAGTTGAGGTTGAACTAGGGAAAGGACATAGCGGAGCGTGAAGGAGCACATTGGAAGGGAGGCTTAGGACTCAGAAGTGGGCCCTTGAGTGTGTGTGCTGAGTCGCTTCAGCCATGTCCGAGTCTTTGCCACCCTGTAGACTGTAGCCCGCCAGGCTCCTCTGTCCATGACATTCTCCAGGCATGAGTGGGTTGCCATGCCCTCCTCCAGGGGATCTTCCTGACCCAGGGACTGAACCCAAGTCTCCTGCATTAGCAGGTGGGTTCTTTACCACTAGCACCACCTGGGAAGCCCAGCAGTGGGCCCTACCAGCACTGTAGTTAACCAGGACTGGTCTTGTAACTAATCCCACCTGTTTGCCCACCTCCTAAGTGAAGGGATGCTTAGCGCACCATTAGCTGGTGCACGTTTCTCATTCCTAGTGAAAGATATACCCAGAAGTCACTCCATAAACATTGGCAAACCGTGCCCAAAAGAGTGCTGTGCATTTCGCAGATGAGTTCAAACTGGAACTCTTCACCCTAATTTCTCCAGACTCAGAACTCTTCCTGGCTGAGAATCACTTGCACGGGGAACCAAGTTGGGATTGTGTGGTGAAAGTCAATCAGTCGTGTCCTACTTTGCGACACCAGGAACTATACAGTCCATGGCATTCTCCAGGACAGAATACTGGAGTGGGTAGCCTTTCCCTTCTCCAGGGGATCTTCCCAACCCAGCAATCAAACCCAGGTCTTCCACACTGCAGGCAGATTCTTTACCTGAGCCACCAGGGAAGCCCAAGAATACTGGAGTGGGTAGCCTATCCCTTCTCCAGCAGATCTTCCCAACCCAGAAATCAAACCTGTGTCTCCTGCATTGCAGGCAGATTCTTTACCAACTGAGCTATCAGGGAAGCCCTTGGGATTGTGTAGCTGCCTTATAAGTGTAATACCCAAGCTGTAGGATGCCCCATGCAGTATATACTTGCGTTTATATTTCTTAAACTTAGGATTTTATAGCTGCCTTGTAAGTATAATACCCACCTATAGGATGCCCCATGCAGAACTGAGCAGAGGCTCAGTTCCCATATTGTGTTGGAAATTGACCCAAAGCCAGATGCACAGACTCAAGACTGCATGCCTTCTCCTTCCATAACTCTTCCCAGAGCCCAGGAGTACCCCACTCTCCTCCCTGGTGGAGCAGGTGGCCCAGAAAGCTCCGGAGGCCGAGGCCCACCCTGTGTATATCCAGGCTCAGCTCCTCCAGAAGAACCTGGGCAAACAGACGGCAGCAGGCGGCAAGCAGACTGACTACATGGGCACCTTCTTCAGGTACTGCAGCACCCTGGCTGCTGTTCTCCTTCGGAGCCTGAGCTCTGAGCCTGGTAAGTAGCAGGAATACAGCCAGGACCGGCCCACAAGTGTCTAGGGCAAGGAAGAAGAAGGCACACGATGAAGAGGTTCTAGGTGCAGCAGTAGATTTATGAGGTCCTCTCTTATTCACCTCTATCTCCCCGATGCCTCATACAGTAGTACAGCACACGAGAGTATTCAGTACATTTTGATGGCATTAATGACTCAAAAATACTCTCTCAGATCTTCGATCTACTGTGGATATGAGAACTGAGAAGAGGAATTGAGTCTCTGTTTAAAATGCCAGACGCTTACTCGAGTCCACAGAGCAAGTATTACCACAGAGCAAGTATTACCTGCACTTCAGTCGCATGGAAGGGAGCAGAAATTGCTATTTGTGGCTAGACCTGTTCACTGAAGTGTGTCTGTGGTTGGAAGTCTTTAGAACAGTGCTAAGGCGTGATAAACCTGTGGTCAGGATCATGTCAAGAATACCTTTTACCTAGAAAAATACCAATGAAAGGACTTTCCATGTAGTTTTGACACTATTTTTGTTGGTGAGTCTGGAAAATAGGGCTCTGAATGTTGCGGTCAGTGATGCAAAGATCACTTTCTTTACTTCTGCAGATCACGTGGAGGTCAAGGTAGGAAATCCCTTTGTTCTCCTGCAACAAAGCTCTTCCCAACTGGTGTCACATCTCCTGCTTGAGCGACAAGTACCCCCAGACAGGTAGGAGCCACCCCATGAGTGTAAGGCATGGGCCTTCCTAATTGTTTCATCAAGGAAACCAAGGGCTCAGTGGAGCTGTGTTTGAGTCCAGTACAGGAAGTGGAGATTTCTTCAACTTTTCCATTAATTTGCAGTTACTCTTATGCAGGCTTCATTAAAATTCAATGTGCCTTGTTTCTTCCTATCCCCATCTAAATAAAGGGGTTAAAATCAGATTAAAAATAAATAAGTAAATAAAATAAAGAGGTGACTCTACTTAAGAGTAGGCAAAAATCCAAAACGTTGGTAACACAATTAGTTGGCTAGGCTGTAGGAAAACAAACATTCTCACAGATTGCCAGCAGGATATAAATCGGTACAGCCCCTGTGGGAAAGCAGTTTGTCCATGTCCACTAAAATGACGATCCGCATTTTTGACATTTTTGGCAGTCCACATTGGGAAATTTATCCCAAAGCTTTATTATACATATGAAAAATGCTGTATGTACTAAGTCATTTTATCACAACTTTGTGTGGCATAGCTATCGTCCACTAATAGGAGACTAGTTAAATTCAGGTTCCTCCAGATAATGGAATGCTGTGTAGCTATAAAAAAAAAAAAGAATGAGGGGCCTCTCTGTAGATGGATATGGACAGATCTACCAGATGTGTTATTAAGTAAAAAAGCAAGGGGCAGGGCATTGGGTCTAATAGGCTGCCTTTTGAGTTAAAAAGAGGAGGGGATTAAAAAGATTAGGGTTAAAAGTTAAAAGATTGAGTTAAAAAGATTAGGGGCAAACAGAGAGTCTGCATTTACCTCTGTTTGTTTAAACGTAAAGAAATTTGGAGATTGAGTGATGGTGCCCAGGTACTCAAGCCTTGCGTGCCCTCTGCTTCTTTCCCTCCAGGCTGGCAGCCCTCCTGGCCCAAGAGGGTCTGAGCCTGAGCGTGCCACAAGTCATTGTCAACTGCTGCTGCGAGCCCCTCACCCTCTGCTCCTCCAGGCAGAGCAAGCAGACATCAGCCCTTCTGACCCGCCTGGGCACCCTGGCCCAGCTGCACACCTCCCGCTGCCTGGATGACCTCCCACTTTCCACGCTGAGCTGCCTGAAGTCAACTGAGAACCCCACACTGGAGAGAAAGCCCCCTTCCTCCCCGAGGGACTCATCACCCCCAGCCCTCACCTCCTCCGCCTTGGCCTTTCTGAAGTCCCGCTCGAAGCTGCTGGCTACCGTGGCCTGTCTGGGGGCTTCCCGGGGGTCAAAGGTCACCAAGACCAGCTTGTCTTGGAAGGAGCTTCGTGGCCGCAGGGAAGTGCCTCTGACAGCCGAGCAGGTAGCTCGGGAGTGTGAGCGTCTCCTGGAACAGTTCCCTGTGCTGGAGGCCTCCCTCCTGGCTGCCTGGGAACCCCTCCGAGGGTCCTCCGAGCAGGGGCAGAGTCTGGCCTCGAGTCTCTGTGGCCAGGCCAGTCTGTCCACCGTCCTCCTGGGCCCCCATTCTCCCACTGCCCTGGACGTGCTCACCGAGGCCTTCGAGGAAGCCCTGGTGGCTAGAGATTGGCGCCGGGCCCTTCAGCTCACTGATGTGTACGGACAAGATGTGGACGACTTGAGCAGCATACAGGATGCAGTCTTGAGCTGTGCAGCGGCTTGTGGTGAGCAGAAAGCTGTGTCTCCCTCCTTCAGCTAGTGGTAATAACATTGAGCGTTCCCCGAGTGGCTCATCATGTCTGATCCTCACAGGAACTCTAGAGAAAGGTGCCGCCATAGTCTGATGATACTGAGAGGCGAGCCAGGCCCAGAGTGTGGGAAACTGCCCAGGATAGTCAGTGGTGAAGCAGAGCTTAGAACCCAAGCCCATCAAGCTTTGGGACAGGCACTCATAACCAGTATTCTCAACCCTGCATATCAGAATCATTGGCAAATGTTATAGACTACAAATATCTGAGCCCCATTGCCAGAGAGAAGGCAATGGCACCCCACTCCAGTACTCTTGCCTTGGAAAATCCCATGGACGGAGGAGCCTGGTAGGCTGCCGTCCATGGAGTTGCGAAGAGTCGGACACGACTGAGCGACTTCACTTTTACTTTTTACTTTCATGCATTGGAGAAGGAAATGGCAACCCACTCCAGTATTCTTGCCTGGAGAATCCCAGGGACGGGAGAGCCTAGTGGGCTGCCGTCTATGGGGCCGCACAGAGTCGGATACGACTGAAGCAACTTAGCAGCAGCAGCAGCATTTCCAGAAGCCCATGATAAGGTTCAGGCAAGTGTTTGCTTTAAAAGAGCAATCAGCAAAGTTTTTCTGTAAAGGGCTTTGTAAGCTCTACAGGCTTGGTGGCAACCTCTCGGATCTGTCATTACGGCATGAAATCAGCCATAGACCATAAATAAGTGAGTGTGGCTATCTTCTAGTAAATCTTTATAAAAACAGACCCTTTCCCTGATGGTAAAGAACTCACCTGCCAGTGTAGGAGGCACTGGTTCGATCCCTAGTCCAGGAAGATCCCACCTGCTAACAGAGCCCATGGGACCACAACTATTGAGGTGGTCAGCTGTGCTTTAGAGCCCACCACAATGAGAAGCCACAACCACACCTGTGCTCTAGAGCCCATCACAATAAGAAGCCTGCACACCGCAACTAGAAAGTTGCCCGTGCTCACTGCAACTAGAGAAAGCCTGGGCAGTGACAAAGACCCAGTGCACTCAAGAGTAAATAAATAAATGATTTTTAAAAATTATTTAAAACATACATACACAAGGGCCTGCTAGTTAACTCCTACTATAAAAGCTCCCCAGGAGACTGACGTGTACCCAGAGGTGAGAGTGGCGACCTTCAGCCCTCCACTAGGGGGAGCAAGAGCCAGGCAGGCTGTGAGTGGGTCCTAGGCTTCTCTATGCAAAGGAGAAAATCCTTCCATGAGAAGGTAGAGAAATCCATGACCAGCTCCGAGGTCTTAATGGCTTCGAGTCTGTGTTTCAGCTCTATGATGTGGGAGTGTGAGAAAGAGAGCTTCTAAGTAAAAACAACAGTAAAAAAACAAAAAACACTTAGTTTGCCTGCAATAACTTTCAAGTCATAATGTAGGAAGCAGCATGGAAATACAGGGAAAACCAAAAGTTCTGCTGACAAGTTGAGTCTGAAACGGTGCTGTGCATGCAGCTTGCCAAACCATGGAGCTCCTCATCTGTTCTTCTGTCTTCTCTCTTTTCGTTCTTTCTCCCTTTTTTCCTTTCTCCTCTCTTCTCTTCTCCTTTCTCTTCAGAAACTCCCATGACTTTGATTTCATTTGCATAAACAAGAAACAAGATACAGCATCTGTCCCCATCATAGAATTGTTCCAAGTGTAAAAACTAATTCGGGTCGGATGGATCTTCAGGACCCACCCAGCTCCTGTTTGTAAAACTGAACGCAGCCCTTCTCTTAAGAAGTAACCTGGACTCTTGAGCTCCCGTGCCAGGCTTGCTGAACATCTTTTTGTCTCGTAGACAAAGAAGGTTGGCAGTTCCTGTTTGCTGTGAAGGATGCATGTCTGAGAAGTCAGCTAACACTGCAGTTTGTGGACCGGTGGCCCCTGGAGTGGTGCCTGGAGATCCTGGCCTACTGCCTTTCAGACACAGCTGTCCAAGATGGGCTGGAGTGTGAGCTACGGAGAAAGCTCGCAGAGCTGCAGGTGTATCAGAAGGTATACGACCTGGCATCAAGAGAAAGGAAGTAGGCTTCTTACCCTGTTACCAGCTCCAGCCTGTTCTCATGTGATGGTGGATTTTAAGAAACAAAATCTAGGCCTGGCTATTTCTCTGTGTCTAGCTTCTGTTCTTAGGTGAATATCGATAGGGTCTCTTACCTGGTTCCCATTGTATTGACTCCTATGATTTTAAATATATATGTGTCAGATGAGGATTAAAAATCATAACAAGATTAACACTGCAATGATGCTGTACAGTCTAAAAAGCATCTTTTTTATGTGTAGGCATACCTTTCTTTTTTTTGATGCACTTCGCTTTTTTGCATTTTGCAGATACTACGTTTTTTACAAATTGAAGGTCTGTGGCAACCCTGTGTTGAGCGTCTCTTGGCACCATTTGTCCAATAGCATTTACTCTCTTCATGTCTCTGTGTCACATTTTGAGAATTCTCACCGTATTTCAACTTTTTCATTATTATTATATTTGTTATGGTGATCTGTGATCAGTGAACTCTGATGTTGCTGTCACAAAAAGATTACACCTAGATGAAGGCTCAGATGCTAAAAAATAGCATTTCTTAGCAATAAAATATTTAAGGCATGTGCATTTTTCAGACAATGTACAATTTATTGACTACAGTACAGTGTAAACATAACTTTATTTGCACTGGGAAGCCAAACAATTCGTGTGACTCACTTTATTATAACATTCATTTTGTCGTCGTCTAGAATTGAACCCGCAGTACCCCCAAGGAATACCTGTATATTTGAGCTTTGTGTACATTTTATGGATATGGTGTCTTTGTTGGTGATGGTCAAGAGTTTTTATAGAATTTAATCTGTCTTCTTTAAAGATTATTTTAAACTTCAGTTAAAGTTCAGTGTTGCTGTTGTTCAGTCACCTAGTTGTGTCTGACTCTGTGTGACCCCATGGACTACAACACACCAGGCTCCCCTGTCTTTTAGGGAAGTTTGCTCAAATTCATGTTCATTGAGTCAGTGATGCTATCTAACCATCTCACCCTCTGCCACCCTCTTCTGTTTTTTGCCTTTAGTCTTTCACAGCATCAGGGTCTTTTCCAATGAGTTGGCTCTTCACATCAGGTGGCCAAAGTATTGGAGCTTCACCATCAGTCCTTCCAAGGAATATTCAGGGTTAATTTCCTTTAGGATTGACTGATTTGATCTCCTTGCAGTTCAAGGGACTCTGAGGAGTCTTCTCCAGTACCACAATTCAAAAACATCAATTTGTTGACACTCAGCCTTCCTTATGGTCCCAATTCTCACTTCTGTACCTGACTGCTGGAAATATCATAGCTTTGACTATACCAACTTTTGTTGGCAAAGTGATGTCTCTGCTTTTGAATACACTGTCTAGGTTTGTTATGGAGCAAGCATCTTTTAATTTCATGGCTGCAGTCACTGTCCATAGTGATTTTAGAGACTAGGAAGATAAACTCTGTCACTGCTTCCACTTTTTTCCTTTCTGTTTGCCATGAAGTGATGGGACCGGATGCTATAATCTTCGTTTTTTGAATTTTCAGTTTTAAGTCAGCTTTTTCACTCTGCTCTTTCATCTTCATCAAGAGGCTTTTTAGTTCCTTTTCACTTTCTGTCATTTAGAGTGGTATCATCTGCATATCTGAGGTTGTTGATATTTTTCCCAGCAATCTTGATTCCAGCTTGTGATTCATCCAGCTCAGCATTTTACACGATGTACTCTGCTATACCTTGTCATACTCCTTTTCCAATTTTGAACCAGTCTATTGTTTCATGTCCAATTCTAACTGTTGCTTCTTGACCCACATACAGGTTTCTTAGGAGACAGGTAAGGTGGTCTGGTATTCCCATCTCTTTAAGAATTTTGCCTTCTTTCACTTCTTTTTCTTGGGGATGGTTTTGGCCACCATCTCCTGTACAGTGTTACAAACCTCTGTACATCGTTCTTTAGGCACTCTGTCTAAGAGATCTAATCCCTTGAATCTATTTGTCACCTCCACTGTATAATCATAAGGGATTTTATTTAGGTCATACCTGAATGACCTAGTGGTTTTCCCTACTTTCTTCAATTTAAGCCTGAATTTTGCAATAAGGAGCTCATGATCTGAGCCACAGTCAGCTCCCAGTCTTGATTTGCTAACTGTATAGAGTTTCTCCATCTTCAGCTGCCAAGAACATAATTTGATTTTGGTACTGACCGTTTGGTGATGTCCATGTGTAGAGTCATCTCTTGGGTTGTTGGGAAATGGTATTTACTAAGACTTTGGCCACCTCATGCGAAGAGTTGACTCATTGGAAAAGACTCTGATGCTGGGAGGGATTGGGGGCAGGAGGAGAAGGGGACGACAGAGGATGAGATGGCTGGATGGCATCACTGACTCGATGGACGTGAGTCTCAGTGAACTCCGGGACTTGGTGATGGACAGGGAGGCCTGGCGTGCTGCGATTCATGGGGTCGCAAAGAGTCGGACACGACTGAACAACTGATCTGATCTGATCTGAAGACCAGTGTGTTCTCTTGGCAAAGCTCTGTTAGCCTTCGCCAGGTTCATTTTGTACTCCAAGGCCAAACTTGCCTGTTCCTCCAGGTATCTTGGCCTTCCCACTTTTGCATTCCAATCCACTATGATGAAAAGGACACCTTTTTTTGGTGTTAGCTGTAGAAGGTCTTAGAGAGCCGGTCAACTTCAGCTTCTTTGGTGTTAGTGGTTGGGGCTTAGACTTGGATTACTATGATATTGAGTGGTTTGCCTTGGACACAAACCGAGATGATTCTGTCATTTTTGAAACTGCACCCAAGTACTGCATTTTGGATTCTTTTGTTGACTATGAGGGCTACTCCATTTCTTGTAAGAAATTGTTGCCCACAGTAGTAGATATAATGGTCATCTGAATTAAATTCACCCATTCCTGTCCATTTTAGTCGGCTGATTCCTAAGATGTCAGTGTTCATTCATGTCATCTCCTGCTTGATCATGTCCAATTTACCTTGCTTTAGGACCTAACATTTCAGGTTCCTGTGCAGTATTGCTGTATACAGCATTCGACTTTACTTTCATTCCCAGACACATCCACAATTGAGCGTCGTTTCCACTTTAGCCCAGCCACTTCATTCTTTCTGAATCTATTAGTAATTGCCCTCTACTCTTCCCTTGTAGCATATTGTATACCTTCTGATCTGGAGACTCATTTTCTAGTGTCATATCTTTTTGCCTTTTCATACTGTTCATGGGGTTCTCAAGGCAAAAATTACCTCAAGGTTTGCCATTTCCTCCTTCAGTGGATCATGTTTTATGAGAACTCTTCACTATAACAATAGCCATTTTGAAAGGGATAACTGAAAGTGACAATTTCACTTTCAGTTCAACCTTTCAAGTGAAAGGTTCTTGTGATGTATGTGTTATATTCAAGATCAAGAGGCTTAGGGAGATAGATTTACGTGATACAGCTACATAACAAGTATACATATATGCTAATCTTTCCAAGTGTACTGTTTAACCAGAGTCCAGAGCCCTACCAGGGAAAGTGAAAATGGCAAGTGAAAAAGATTTTCTTTCTACTCTTCCTCAGCAATTTTCATGCTGAGCTAAAATGCTGCCTGAAGGGTGATCCCACAGAGCATTCAAGCCAGAAGAATAACCTGGATAGAGTTTTGAGATGAAGGAGCAAGGGACAAGTGACCCCAGAAGACTGAACAAGCTGCAAAGGACAGAAGCCTCTGAGAACTGTCCTACAGTTGGGGCCTCCCCACTCCAAATCTTGGCTCTCTGGTTATACTTGCCAGATTGGTTCACTCATCTCTCCAAACACTCTGTCCCATTGGTTCTCATTCCCTCTCTCTCCTGGCAAGTTTGGTACAGAGACCTGGGGATGGCCCATCCCTGGAAACTCCAGGGACTTGTTCCTGGACAGAGAAACTACAGTGTGGTTTGATAGCTTTTCTTGTCTTCCCTTAGATTCTAGGTTTGCAGTCTACCCCAGTGTGGTGTAACTGGCAGGCCCTGAGGAACTGTTGTGCTGAGGACCCATCGACTGTCATGAACCTGATTCTGGAAGCCAAGGTACCATTTTCCTGGGTACTGTTCTCCTTCCTCCTCTTTCTAGATTTGCCCCTCCTTAGCCAGTTAGGTAGACTCCTTTCCATATGTCAAGGTTCACAGTTTTTTCTATAATTACATAACACTCTTTTTTCTCTTTTTTATGCATGTGAAACTTACCAACATTCGGAGAAGTATAAAGAATAAGGCAGTTAACGCTTTTGAACTAACACCCTTGTTTTCATACATGAAATTTCCTACACTGTCCACAGTAGGTACAAAATACATACCCAATGTGGAACTGCTGCACGAGCATCCTCACCTTTACTAAGATGTTACCACATTGTTCTGGTCCAGTTAGTCTCCCACTCACAGTCCGTATTGCTGCATCTTCTTGGCAATTTTGGCATCGTCCAGCTTTTTACTTTCTGCCAATAAGACGGTATCTCATCATTGTTTTAATTTACGTTGTCATGATTACTAATGACCTCAACTACCTTTCCACATGTTTGTTGGACATTGAATGCTGAGTAAATTTTTTCTTTACCCTTTAAGAAGCTGATCTGTATCATAGATCAAAATGTAGATGTGTTTATTCAGGTGCTGACTCATCCAGGGAACCTTTATTGACCACTGCTAGATGATGGTGAAACTAAAGGTCATTCAACTTAGCCTTTGCCTTTGCCTTTGTGCCGCTCATTATTTTGGGAAGGGGGTGGGTAGGGCGAGGGTGGGGGGCAATGTGAGACATATCCCTAGGTGATTGTGATATACCAGGTGACAGAAGCAAGCCCAGACGGTGGTGGTGGCACAGGCAGGGCATCTAATGTAGCCTGAGAGACAAGGGAACATCCTGAAGAAGGTGGCCCCAGGCAGAGTTGTGGGGAGAGCCTTCCACATGCCACCATAGAACACTCAGACGTAGCTCTGAGAATTCCACCGTCTGAAACTTTAATCCAGAGTTCACAAATTGGGGGTGGGGATGCAGGGAGTAGCAAGGGTTGATATCAATGGAATCTAACACCAACGTGTTTATTTGGCCTGTGCAATAGTGGTCTGTGGAATTTTTAGCTTTTCATATTGATTTCATTGCCAGCATTGGAAAATAGGGAGATTTTTCAATTAAAAAAAAATGTTTTTGTAATTTATTTTTTCTGGCTGTGCCACAAAGCATGTGAGAGATAACTTAGTTCCCTGATGAGGAATTGAACCCATGTCCCCTGCAGTGAAAGTGTAGAGTCTTAACCACTGGACCACCAAGGAAGCCCTAAAAATTTTTTTTGAAAATTTTTAAACTCTGGCAGCACGGGGCCTGCACAGTCATATGGCCACAGTCAGAGCTGAGTGGGCTCTGTCTCCTTTGACAGTCCTCTCCGTCCTGCCCACTTCCTTAGTATCTTCCCGGCACCGACACCAAGTGCTTGTGGCTGTATGTCATCTGTTTCTTTTCTATAGTCGAGCTAAGAGGAAAAGGACATCTTTAGCTGCCTACTTGCACCATTTTCAGAACTTACCTTGCCAATTGTAGTCCTTTATGATCCCACTTTAATCCCACAACGAAGTTCCCATCAACACTTCCCAAGCTGTCCTGGGGCTTTGGCAGATTCAGGACTGCTGAGAAAAACCAGGCAAGCGTTGAATGAGTGACAAGGCCTGGATTTTAAATGGGTTGAAGGCATGTGTGTTTCCTTCCAGGAGTATGAGCTGTGTGAGGAGTGGGGCTGCCTCTACCCTATTCCAAGAGAACATTTAATCAACCTACATCAGAAGCATCTCCTCCACCTTCTAGAAAGAGGAGATCATGAAAAGGCTCTGCAGGTAAGCCTCCAACTCTTCCCAGTTTTCTTTGGGGAGGGATTCAAAAGTTGGTCGAATCGGATGGCTCTGTTCCTACTGGATCCCATTCAGAGCACTCACAGTCTCACATCTGCTCCTCCATAAGCTGGTTATAGTCACCCTGCCTGTAAGTGCCAACCTTACATTAGATACCAGGTGGGCAGCTGGGTCCAAGATCCTGCTGATCTCTGGTCCTGTCAAAATCATTTGTGAAGCTGAGGAGTGGTGGAGGGAAAAAAATGAGTGCAGAAAAAGGGTTAATCCAAAGTGAATAAACTGAAAGGTTCTGTTCTCAAACAAAACAAGGCTGGACTAAGAGTTCTTCTACAGGCCTCACCTTTCTCCTCTACCTTCCTCCTGCAACAGCTTCTACAAAGAATTCCCGACCCCACCATGTGCCTTGAGGTCACAGAGCAGTCCCTCGACCAGCACCCTAGCTTGGCCACTTCTCACTTCTTGGCCAACTACCTCACCACCCACTTCTATGGAGAACTGACTGCTGACCGACACCGTGAAATCCAGGCACTGTACATGGGATCCAAGGTCAGGAGGGGAAGGGGCTGTTGGGAAAGCATGCTGGTCCAGCTCCCACTTCAGAACTTGCTCTTCCAGGCACCTGCCTTCCTTGACCTGTGCTATACAAAGTCTTGACCCTAATAGCCCACCATATCCCTTAGAACTTAGCGTTGCCTACTGCTCTGCCTCCAAAGTGAATTTTACAGTCCTCCTAAGTTCTCTTTATGCTTTGCCTGACATCTGCTATATCAAGGCTTCTAAAGTCTGACTATGAATTAGAATCACCTGGACTTTCTAAAAATAGCAGTAGTTGACTCACACTCTAGAGTAATTACAACTGAACTTTTTGGGACAGGACCTGCCTGCTTTCCAGAAGGATTCTGATGTGAAGACTTAAAACTGCTGCTTTAAATCCTTAAAACTACTCTGTGCTAAAGGAAAGGGGTCAATTGTCTATTGAAAGGTTGTTGTTGAATCACGCGAAACCACCAGGATTCTTGGCCCCCAGAGGAGAAGAATTCAATCTGGGGCCAGAGACGAGGCTTGATCACTCAGAGCTTTTGTGTAATAAAGTTTTATTAAAGTATAAAGGAGATAGAGAAAACTTCTGACATAGGCATCAGAAGGGGGCAGAAAGAGTACCCACTTGCTAGTGTTAACAATGAAGTTATATACTCTCCAGTGAATCCAAAGAATGTCTGGAGGTTGTAAAGACCTCATCACACCTACTCCCATAATTTACATTTTAAGATAACAGAAGGTTGAATCCAGAGACTGTCCTTAGGCAAGATACATTATTGTTATATAATCCTAAGCAATGTGGAGAAAGAAAAAAACTGTGTCAGAAGGTTTAATCCAGAGACTGTCCTTAGGCAAGATACATTATTGTTATATAATCCTAAGGAATGTGGAGAAAGAAAAGTTTGTCCTTTCTTCCTCCTTGAGAATTCCAGACCCCTCTCTCCTTGGGAACCCCTAGACTCCCTATCAACCTGCCTAGGAACTGACTCTCTCACTATGCAGTGGGATAACAAGTCCTTACCCTTGATGTGTAACCTAGTAGAAGAAATTACAAGCTAATTTCAGTGGAGTAGTGTTTAGGAAAAGATAAGGCCTTCTAACTCTCTGATGATTGTGGTTGCCTGTCATACTGTCCCCTGAGTATAGAACACACCGCATGAATAGAACCAGTGCTGGTAGAGCCATGAACATGACCACCAGCCTACTTGCTAAGAGTTCAACCACGTAAAATGATCCTAAAGAAGATACACCTGTTTTTCTTTTCTGGCTGTACTGTGCCTGAGTGGAATCTTTGAAGACTGGCAATGATCAGAGCCAGTGAACATATTTCAAGCCCAATGATAACAACCCCTAGGAAGAATTTAGAGTCATCATTCACCTGTAGGACCCTGGAGATGCCAGGTTTAGTTCACCTTCTATTGCTTATTCTAGCAAAGCCTCAGAAGGACAGAACGGTGACTTTAAGGATCAGGAAGAAGTCAATCATGCCTGGTTGGTCTAGGCTGGGGGTTAGGAGACCAGCACCTGTGAGCCAAATCCAGTCCTCTGCCTGCTTTTATAAATCATGTTTTATTGAAACACAAGCATGTACGGTCATTTACCAGTTGAGTAGTTGCCACAAAGACCTTATGGCCTTTGTCTGAATATTTAAAGTCTGAAATATTTACTATCTGAACCTTTCCAGAGACAGTTCCCCTCATCTTGATTGCCACCTGGAGGATTTAGCTAGGAGTCCAGCCTTACTTCCTTTCTAAAAGACTCCCAGCCAGCTGGCCAAGAGCCCATTGGTCCCAGATACCCTTCCCACTTCCCCATGAGAATCTTGACTTTCTTCTGAAGTTCATATCCTGTTTCCTTCACGCTGGGGCTCTCCCCCACTCCCAGGTGCTGCTGACCCTGCCCGAGCAGCACCGGGCCAGCTACGCCCACCTGTCCTCCAGCCCCCTGCTCATGCTGGAGCAGCTGCTCATGAACATGAAGGTGGATTGGGCCGCTGTGGCCGTGCAGACTCTGCGCCAGCTGCTGGCCGGCCAGGAGATTGGCTTCACCACGGACGAGGTGGATGCGCTGCTTTCCAGATACGCGGGAAAAGCCCTGGATTTCCCATACCCTCTGCGGGAGAAACGCTCAGGTAACGGCCAGCGTGCTCAGGGGGAGTTCTATGTGGAGAAGGAAGTACTGTGCTCCATCCTTAGTTTCCATTTCTCTTCTTTTATGGTTTTGAGTTGATAGAGAATGAGAGGATACGCTTCAGGAGAGAGAGCTCTTTTGTATAGGAGAGATCTCAGTCTTGGAGGAAGTGGCAGGCTAACCTGAATGAAATGATGGTGGATAACCGCCATGTGCATAATAACATAAAGGTTCAGAAAACAGAACATGCTGAGAGTGGTGTCTGTCTAGCCTTGGTGCAATGGGCTCTTAAGTGCCATCATTTTGATTTGAGGACTATTCCCAGGGTCACATCAGATGTCACTAGTATGTGAGCTGACTCAGCCTCTAATAGAATGAAGAAAATTAAATAAATGAGGGCTAATGTTCCCAGCCAGCTTTTTTTTTTTCTTACTCCCTACCCTCCAGGACTATCACTTAAATATCTTCCACTTCCCTCTGGACATCTTTAGATTTATTCTGTAAAATCCTAGTGTCTACATCATTTATCTCACATGCCTAACATAGTTTGTTTATTGAGGCATTTGAGAAGCATGCTTATGACTATCTTAGACGCCCTTCTCTCATTCTTTGCATACCTGGTAGAATCATGGGATGACAGTGAAACCAACAGGGCTTTGAACTAAATTCCTAGCAAAACAAGTAAGGTTTGTTTATGGTAGAATGATCTGTCAACACTTTCCTTCCCTGCAGACTCTGTAATTCACCTCCAGGAGATTGTCAGTCAGGTTTCAGACCTCGAGACCTTGTCTAGGTCACCATCAGCCGAGTTCTCTTCTGCTACTGCTCCTGGTAAGAATGAGTTCTGAGAGTTACCCATTTTTCAGTTCAGTCTTGCCTTACTCTGATTTTTTTATTCTTTTGCTGCTTTTTTCATTTCCAGTCACAACATTCTTATTGGTTTTGTTGATTTGTTCCAGCTTTGTATATCCCAGAAAACTCAACATATGAACGATTCTTATTATTTGCAATAGTATATCTATGAAGATTCCACAATGAATTAGCAAATACTGAACCATTGCTCCTAGGGAAAATATGCTTGTATGTGTGTGTATGCTTGTACGTACACAGACGTATATATACGTATATATAACATTTCACATACATTATAATCTCAAACTGAAGACAGTTCATCCCAGTAGATTCTATTTTCTTTATTGTACAAAAGAGAAAAAGAGGCTCAGAGTGTTAAAGTGACTTGCCTGAAGTCACCCCATCCACGAATGCATATTGAGCATTTGGGATTCAAACCCTGTCCAGCCATCCCCAGAAGTGAGCTTCTTGCACTCCCTGCTGCACTGTCCTCTGCTGGCTCCATTCTCTGGTCTGCTCTGTATAAGGAAGCAAAACATGACCTTACTCAACCGTAGATGAGAACCTGCATAATAACAAGCCTGCAACTCCAATTATTCACCACTCTATATGTGTCTACAAAAGCAATGCACATACCGATTTTGAAGTTAAAAGTAGATTTTAACAAGTAGGCCACTTCACAAATACGGAATCTACCAATAAGGAGGATCGACTGTTCAGTTGTCATGTTCATTCTGGCCCAGTCCTGCAGGCAGTTATTTACGCCTGTCACCCACACTGGGTGCAAGGCCTTTGAAGTCTCCTGCCATTTCTCGGTCACCCCTTTTCACCACCCTTCCACTCCAGTCTCCTGACTTTTGCCCAATGGGCTGCACTCAGAAGACGCTCAGCGAGTGTTTGTTTTGCCAACAGTCAGGAGAACAGGCTCCTGGGGAGAGGTCAACAATCCCTCTTCTTTTGGGTGCTGCTAAGAGTCACTGTGTTCCCAGTTCTCTTTTACTGTGACGTGCCAACATCATTCTGCTAGGTACCATACCATCCTTCTCCTTAGATACCATAGAGCAAAGTGGCATTTTGTGGCCCAACTTTGAGAAGGAGCCATGCTTCAGGATAATCAGCAGACCTGACAGAAGGGCTCAGGTATACAGGGATATGAGCAGCTGCACAAATCTGCATAAGGCAGCCTGAGCAGCTTTAGTGTACTTAATTTTTTCTTTATTTTTTATTATACAAAACTTCCAGTACACAAAAGTAGAGAGAATAGTGTAATGAAGTGTCACATACCTATTACTCAGTTGCAATATTTATCATCTGAGTCTGACCATTCTTGTTTCATCTGTACCCCTGTCCCTCTACTGGATTATTCTGAAATAGATCCTAGACATCATACCATTTTGTTCATAAATGAAATAGTGTCTATCTTGGGAGTTCCCTGGTGGTCTAATGGTTAGGGTTCAGGGCTTTCATAGCTATGGCTTGGGTTCAATCCCTGGTCAGCCAACTGAGATCCCACAAGCTGCATGGCATGGCCCCCCGCAAAAAAACCCCAAAAACAGTATATATCTCTGAAAGGTAAGGACATATATAAAACAAAACCGTAACATCATTCTCATACCTAAAACTAAATTAATGATTCCTTATTATTATAAACTATCCAGTCAATATTCAGATTTCCCCAGTAATCTCATGAGGAGTTTTTTTAGAATTGATATTTCTAGAATAAGGATGTAAATAATGTCCACACATGGCATTTGACTAAACTCTCTCTCAATAAGAATCTCTTTTAATCAATAGGTTTCCGTACCCTCTTTTTTCCTCTACCTCTTTTTTTATTTGTGAAGGAAACTGGTTCACTTGTCCCATAGAGCTTCCCACACTCTGGATTTTGTTGACTGTCACCCTGTGGTAATCTGGGTCTCCGTCCCCTCTGTATCCAGTACCCTGTAGATAGATCTAGAAGCTTGATTTGATTCAGGCTCAGTGTCTTTTGGCTAGTATATTTGATAGGCGGTCTTGTGCCTTCCGTCAGGAAATGCACAATGCTCTTTTTTTCTTTAAATCACCAAGTTCAGAAACATGACGTATTTATTTATTGGGCTGTGCCAGGTCTTAGTTGTGGCATGTGGCATCCAGTTCCCTGACCAAGAACTGGACCCAGGCCCCCTGCATTGGGAGCCAAGAGTCTTAGCCACTGGCCCACCAGGGAAGTCCCACACAATGCTCTTTTGGCAATCAGCCATCGATGATCATTAATTGGAGCTGTGATATCAGGAGGCTTTGTAAAATGGTACAATTCTAATTGTCTCCTTCGTTTGTCATTTATCAGCTTGACTGTTAATCACCTTTTACTCTGACTTCTGGCTCTGACTCCCAGGTGTCTCCACTGTACATTCCCCAAGTGTGAGGGAGAGGAACTTCCCCCCGAGTCAGTTGCCACTGGAGTTTGTGCCCCCGGCTACACCCCCTGCCAGGCACCAGTGGGTCCCAGATGAGAGTGAGAGTGTCTGCATGGTCTGCCGCAGGGAGCGCTTCACCATGGTAAGTCTTATCTGTCTCCAGCTTCACCTGTAGGAGAAATGAAAGTTCTCCTTCATGAGCCTGAATTTATAGTCACCTCCTGTCCCCAAGGGAGAGGGTATGTTCAGAAGGTCTAAGGCACTGAGTTTATCTTTGACCTGACCAGGATGTATTTTCTGAGTTCAGACAGAGGGTAGACCGCCCCCACTCTTGAGTAGCCTTAAATTCTAAATCTCTGCCTTTCTTATGAAATAAATGATAAGAGGCAGAGGTATTGCAGAAGGAGTGACCACACATCAGGAAATCTTGTTTCCAGCTCTTGTGTCTTTTGCAATGAGACAGGTGACCTGGTAATGGTTTTCTGTGCTGGAGCCAGAGGACTTCAGTTCTCATTCCAGCCCTACCTCTTACTTGCAATGTGACTATTAATCTTTTCATCTCAGATGCTCACTTGTAAACTGGGGGCAATGATTATTACTTGGTTCATAAACACTATAGTAACACACGTTACCACACTGAGCACAGTACCTGACTGGCATAACAGCTCAGCCCGTGGGAAAATGACGATGGTGTAGTTTCTCTGGGTTTGTTTCCTCCTCTTCTATAAAAAAGGTGTAAAATGTCTATCAACCTCTTACGATGAAATAAGGCAGTATTTGTAAAACACTTGAAAAAAGGACAGTTTTTCATCATCATCAATACCTTGTAGAACTGTGTTCCTCATTGGCTGGGAAAGTCACTTCTTCCCCACTGATTTTTATTCCGTCTTCACATGTTTCCTCCACAGACAGGTAGGGCTTGTCAGAAGCTCTTGCAAAACTGTCCATGGCTTGGGCATGTTTGCCCATCAACTGAGAGATTTTTAAACGTCAGTTTTGTGAAGGCAAGGATTAGTGTGTTCTTTCTCAACAGAGGCCCAAGCACCTGATAGTCTTAGCAAGTCACAGGTGGCTCATTCCAAGGATAAATGGATTGACAGGTTGCTCACAGGTCCGGCCATCTCACTTTCTCTTCCCTACTCCTCTTTCTCTTTCCAATGACACTCCTCAGTTCAACAGGCGTCATCACTGTCGCCGCTGTGGCCGGCTGGTGTGCAGTTCCTGCTCCACCAAGAAAATGGTAGTGGAAGGCTGCCGAGAGAACCCCACCCGCGTGTGTGACCAGTGCTACAGCTACTTCAACCAAGAGTGAGTGTCCCACGGCGGGGCCACTGCAGCTGGTGACCAGTGCCCCCTCCCCCGGGGTCCTGACATACCTACAAGTCTCATGAGGGAGAGCATCTCAAATCTGAGCAGTTACAGAAGGTTTTCTTTCCACATTCACACTGAAATGCCATTAAGCCTGCGGTGTAATGGTCAACCTTGGTCGGAGAGACATCAGAGAGAGGATGTAGGGGTGCGTAGAAGCAGAGAGCAAGTGCGTGCATGATGTTCAGAGATCAGGGCCCTGGGTTCTTTGGCCTGTCCCCTAACTGAGGCCACTGATCTTTGCTTGCCAACACCCTCACCTCTTTTCCAGCCACTCTTGCTTCAGTCAGTCTCAGCTGGACTCAAAACGACACGCTCACCTACTGAATGTTGGGGCCTCACTTACATCAGCTCTCATCAACCTTATCATTCTGGCTTGTTATCCATGACTCAGAGTCCCCACACACTTTCCTACACACAGTTCACCCAGGGACAAATCTCAGAAACTGCTCACGCCACTGGCAAAACAGGTCAAGGGATTTTTGCCGGCTCAGTGTCGCTCAGTTTTTTCCACTACTTCTAGCGGCAAAAGAGGGTAAAACTAAGTGCGTGTGGGCATATGAGCCAAAGCAGCTATCCAAAAGCCAAATTACTTTGACTTCTTTGTGTTTTATGAACAGACCTAAATCGATCTCAAACGCATGTTTGTGTTTCTTTTAACATGAACTTTTTTATCATTGTTTATCATGGTGTTTACTGACCTGATAGAAAGGAAGGTGTGCCTTGCTTATACCACAGTTTCTGTGACCCTGGCATACCACTGTCTCCCTCCCAGTGGGGGTCAGGGAAATTACCCATTTATCTTTCTGCTGAGATTTGAAATGAGCAGTCAATACGGATTCTTTCACTCAGCAATCACTCAGCAGTAATCACTTTTCCCTTGAGGAGTTCCTATTTTGGTGGGAAGATAGCCAAAACACAGAGCACAGAGCCCTTTGGTAAGTGTGGTATGGAGACACACCCAGCTTAGCTCAGTGATCAGGAGGGTTTCCTAGGGGTGTGGCACTTGGCCTAAGCCTCCCTAGAGGATGAAAAGTTGGTGATAAAATAAGTCAAAACAGAGTGTGCCCAAAAGTGGGAATAACACCTGCAAAGTCAGGGATAGGAGAAAATGTGGGTCCTTTGAAAAGTGTAAATAGGTAGGTCATGGGCTAAGGTTCTAGACTCAGAGGCTGGCATCTGAGCTGGGAGGACCTAGGGAATGGCACAATGGCTTGGAGCTTGCTCTTTGGCAGCATGGGCTGGGATTGGTTGATCAGAAGGCTCCTCATGCAGGTGATAGCCTTGGGCTCTGGCCTGTGACATTGGGATTTAGTGGTTAACGGCACCAATTGAACTTGATCAAAGCCTGTGACAGTGTGAATAGGACTTTTATGGGTTGAGCAGAGGTCATGGGTGGTAGGAGATGGTCTCCAGAGGCAGCTCCATGGGGAGCTTTGTCTGCTAACCTGCAAATGTGCAATATTGTACCCCGAGGAGCTATTAAAGAATTTTAAGCAGAAGCATAGCATAATGCATTTTTTGAAAGCTTGCTATAGCTACAAAGTAGAGAATAGATTGGCAGAATCAAGGAGACCATTTGAGAAGCTACTGCAGAGGCAATAGCATTGAGTGATGAGGGCTGTCTCTGAGACAGGGATGAGGAGAGAGATGAGGATATTTAAAGAGGGATTCAGGAGATGGAATGGACAAGAAATGGTAAGTGGTTGGCTGTGACAGGTGAGAGAGAGAGAAGAGTTTTGGATGAGTCCCTGATAATTTCAGTGCAGTAATAGTAAATGTCAGTGCTGTATACCAAGGTCAAGGAGGAGGAGGAATTCGGTTTTCACAGGCATTTCCTTTTCTTTCTCTGTTTCCAGTGTACCAGAGGAGAATCCAGGACAAGCAGAAGGTAAGGCTGACTCACATGCCCTATGACTTCTTTTTTTTGACCATGCTGCCAGGTTTGCAAGAGCTTAGTTTCCCAACCAGGAGTTGAACCTGAGCCCTTGGAGGCGAAAGCACAGAGTCCTAACCACTGGACCGCCTGGGAGCTCCCTCCTTGTGACTTTTCCTTTCTGTGCTCAAGTTAGCCATTCCTTCAGCATATCTGCTGCAACTGACACCCTCAGTGGCAACTCAGTCCAGTAGGCTGACCAAAGAAAATTCTTGGCATTTCTATCAGGCTGTTTCCCTTAAGATTTGTCATCATATTAACTTATCACACTGGCCCATTAGCTTCCAGCATCGAGAATGCCAGTAGCCAAAGAATTGGGTCCTTAACTTTTAGTAGCTTATTTTTCTTGTTTCCCCCTAGGTTCCCCTTGACCACCATCCTGCCTCCCAATGCTCCCTCCCTCCCCTTGGTAATCACCGTTGGTAGTTTGGGCAGGTTGGTTTAGAGCAGCCAGTGGCTCAGCCCTCTGCTGGGGAAGCATGTACCTTTCAGGGCTTCTCACATGAAGCAACAGGGTTTTGTGGCAAATATTGCAACACTCATCCCAGGTCTGTGCCTGGGGAAGAAAGTTTGAGGTACCCAAGGTGATCTCCTGAAGGAAATACAAGGGACCAAAAGGAAAGAAAGAGCCCTAAGATAGCAGGCAGGGATCTGCCAACAGCTCACGCTGCCCACTGGCTGGACTAACTGGGCTGCTGCCAATGAATGACACGTGGATGGTATTTGTCTTCTCAGCCCCAGACAGCTCCAAGAGTGAAAGCCCTCCGTATTCAGCTGTGGTGAGAGTCCCCAAAGCAGCAGAGGTGGAATGGATTTTGGATCTGAACGAGGAGGAAAATGAGCTGGTGCGGAGTGAATTTTACTATGAGCAGGTAATAGCGATAAAATGGATAGTCATTTGAGTTTCTTTATAATGTGTAGTCTGGAGAAGGAAATAGCAGCCCACTCCAGTATTCTTGCCTGGAGAATCCCCATGGACAGAGGAGACTGGCGGGCTACAGTCCACAGAGTCGCCAAGAGTCAGACACGACTGATCAGCTGAAAACACGTACACACGTGATGTATAGTCACATAGCAGGAAACGCAGAGCTGGGCAAACACAGGCTGGTCTTCACTTGCTCACAGTGTAATCACATGGGAGCTAAGGCAAGGAAACCAGTTAAAAGCACAAAATGAGGAACAGCTTGAGAAATACACAGGAGAAAATCAGGAAAGCCTTCGTGGCATTTAAGATGAGCTTGGGAAGTGTGGTAGGAGTTTGACAAGCAGAAGTTTGGATGTCATGAGGGGAGTGAGGATAGGGTAAGGACAAAGATTTCCAAACTAGAACATCCAAGCAAAGACTCGGTGCCCAAAATAGTTGGGGAATTAGAAGTGGTTTAATTTGGAGGAAACATGGGGTGTTAATAGAGGTAAGGTTGAAATGGGCTACGTATGTGTAGGGCCTTACACTCTGCAGTGAGATATATGTACTAGGTAGACATGAGGGGCCATGGAATGTGCTTTAAGAATATTAATTTTAGCAGCACTGTGTCCAGTGGCTTGAAGCAGAGACCTCTCCAGGTAGCTAAATAAGCAAGTCAACTGTTGTCCAAACCAGCATCAAAGAGTACCTGAACTCCTAGTAAACTGGAAAAGAAGGGCCCCTCCGGACATTCCCAAGCAGTAGGTGACACGTGGACACAGCTGCCTTCTTCCCAGTCAGGTGACAAAGCCTAGCAGCCAGAGTATGACTTAGAACTTCCAAAATAGGTTTAGTTCCACTTCTGCTCTGTGGGAGTTTGGCTTCTTCCACCTGAGCTTTTCAAGCTTCCTGAAATGGGTAGAGTTCCTGCCTCCCCGGCTGCCTTTGAAGACCGACCTGGCCCCTGAACTCACGGTGTGCCTCTCTCCTCTTCCGCTCGGGCCAGGCCCCCAGTGCCTCCCTGTGCATTGCCATCCTGAATCTGCACGAGGACAGCGTGTCCTGTGGCCACCAGCTGATCGAGCACTGCTGCAGGCTGTCCCAGGGGCTCACCAACCCCGAGGTGGATGCGGGGCTGCTCACGGACATCATGAAGCAGCTGCTCTTCAGCGCCAAGATGATGTTCGTCAAGGCAGGCCAGAGCCAGGACCTGGCGCTTTGTGACAGGTAAGCGGAAGTGAGTCCCTCTTCTTTCACCTGGTGATCATGAGATGCAAGTTCGATCCCTGGGTCGAACTCCCCCTGGAGAAGGAAGTGACAGCCCACTCCAGTATTCTGGCCTGGCAGGCTATAGTCCATGGGATCGCCAAAGAGTCAGACCCAACTTAGCGACTAAACAACATGTTTATCCAGCTTCTTTTTCTGATCCCACTGTGAGTTTTCACCTCCCCATCCTCTGACAAGACGTGCTGAACTGTTTTGCATCCCGTCTGACGTTGGCAAAATGCCATCACCAGACCACAAGCCGTCCTCCTCACCCTCCCGAGACAGTTCTTCCCTTTCCCTGAGGGGTCCTCAAGGAAGGTTCTCTAGCTATACCCGGTCTGAAAGAAAGACTGGCTAATTTGTAATTAAAATTAATTTAGGGGAACATCTTTAGTCCCTGTGGAACTTTCTGGCTTTTAAAGAAAATGTGTTCTGGGACTTCCTGGCTGTACAGTGGTTAAGAATCCAATCTTCCACCACAGAGGTTGCAGGTTTGATTCCTGCTTGGAGAACTAAGATCCTGCATGCTGCTCAGTGCAACCAAAAATTAAAAAAAAAAAAAGACAAGGAAATGTATCCTTAGCCTTAACCAAAACTCTACCTAGTCTTGATCAAATTGAGAGTGTGGCCTCAGGGAGCTGTGGATGACAGATCTTTGAAGCACACTGTGGACTCGTCTGTCCCTGCATCCCAGGGAGAAACGCGAGTCATAAAATAGAAGTCTCTGTGGAAAGGGGAGGATTCTGCCCCAGGCCCCTGCACAACCTGCTCTGCCTCTGTTAACCTGACATTGAAAACTCCCAGTTTCCAGCTTACCCACCCAAATGTGTGACTCATGTTGTATGTTCCCAGCACTCAGTCCTACCCAGATTTCAGAGCAGAGAGCATAATTTTCTTTGACGTGTCAGGGCTTCAGGCACTTGCCCAGAGTACCAGCCTGCACACTCACCGGGTCACAGAGAGTACAGTGACGCTCAGCTTCACCACTTCCTAGAGCTCTGTAACTTTAGATGACTCTGGGCCTCAGTTTCCTCCTCTGGAAAATGGGGATAATAATGATATTTATTCTATATGGCTGTTATAAGGATAAAGTGTGAGTACTATAACCATATAAAGGGCTAAGAACTGGGCCTGTGTACTCCAAAAATGTCAGTTTTATTCATATTAACAAACACCCGAAGGTTGAGAAAGGCAGAAAGAAGTGGGACAGAAAGTAGAAGGAAATATGTAGGAGTTAATTTTACTCCTTGATCAAGAGACAAAGGTGTCTATATCATTTTTCAAGTTGACAAAAAAAGAGGAATATAATATGTTAAATACAGTTTTTTAAATAACCATGTAAAGAACCAAAACTATACCAATTTATCAGAAATGGGGGAGAAGAGAAGGAAAGAACAGAAACCATCCCATATAGCAAAAGGCAGAGTTAATGGCAAAAATCTTGAGATGTCTGAATATTTCTCAAATATCGGAAATGTAAATGAAATACAGTCTTATTAAGAGAAAAAAGATACTCAGATTGTGGGGAGGCAGAACAAATTTAATAGTAAGTCCTAAACTTCCTTCAAAATCCAGTACAGATGGAGGCAATATCCACTTTGGACTAAGCAAGCAGAAATTAAGGAGGGCCTTGCTTCAGGAGGATTCTCATCCACCCCCAGGTGTCTTGGGCTTGCTGGCCCCGTAACAGCAGTGGTTTCAAATTGCACATTCTTTCCGCCCAACCCTGGAGTCCTCACATTAGCTGCATTTGTACCCAGTTGCTGACAACAATAGATTCATCTCTCGGGTATTGAGAACTCCTGGTTTGCAGAGTATTTTTCCACTGTTTTAAATACCTTCTTCCAGTACACAAATTGTTGTCGTTCAGTTGCTAAGCTATGTCCAACTTTTTGCAACCCCATGGACTGCAGCACGCCAGACTTCCCTGTCCTTCACTGTCTCCCAGAGTTTGCTCAGACTCCTGTCCATTGAGTCGGTGATGCCATCCAACCATCTCATCTTCTGTCATCCCCTTTTCCTCCTGCCCTCGGTCTTTCCCAGTACCAGGGTCTTTTCCAGTGAGTCGGCGCTTCACATCAGGTGGCCAAAGTATTGGAGCTTCAGCTTCAGTATCAGTCTTTCCAATGACTATTGATTTCCTTTAGGATTGACTGGTTTAATCTCCTTGCAGTCCAAGGGACGCTCAAGAGTCTATAGACAAATAATGTTTAAAGACAGAAGCTCAAACCACCTATTACACGTATCTAGTCGGAAAAGGCATGGCGACCCACTCCAGTACTCTTGCCTGGAAAATCCCATGGGCGGAGGAGCCTGGTAGGCTGCAGTCCATGGGGTCGCTAAGAGTCGGACACGACTGAGCAACTTCACTTTCACTCTTCACTTTCATGCATTGGAGAAGGAAATGGCAACCCACTCCAGTGTTCTTGGCTGGAGAATCCCAGGGACGGAGAAGCCTGGTGGGCTGCCGTCTATGGGGTCACACAGAGTCAGACACGACTGCAGCGACTTAGCAGCAGCAGCAGCAGCAGTACATGATAATACCAAACTTGCTTTTACACACTGTAACGTCCCCTGCCCTACCCTGACTCGTTGAGACTCACTCATGTGCTGAATCCCTTTCCAGGGAAATCAGTGGACAAGTCAGGATCCATGGAAGGGTTTTGATAGAATCTGATGCAAGAGTCAAGAACCTTGAGTGTAGGCCTGTCTCAGGTAGGACCACACAGAATGATCCCAGACAGCTTTCTGGAGTCTGTCTTTAAAAGGTTTTTGCAATCACCAGATATTCGGAGTAAGATCAGAGGCAGCAGTCCTAGTAACAGTATCCATCCTTGACCCAGATAGAGGATGTCAAGTCCAGGGCACGAGAATCCAAAAGGCCAGGAGGCCCCTGCCCAGCAGCACTCCAGAGGATGGTAGTGCTGTGACCTCCATACTGACTGGAGGTGCAGACCCCTGATACAGTCTGTATGCGCTCTCCCAAATAGGCTTCCAGAGAACCAAAAAGCAATGGGTAGCCTGTGAGCTCCTAACATTCAATGTAAAGGCCTTGCCTCAAATAGACCTGAGTGTTCCAGAACGTCCCTACTCCACGTATTGATAGCTAACATTTAATGAGTTCCTGAAAGCTTCCTTGGGGGGGCTTCCCTGGTGGCACAGATGGTAAAGAATCTGCCTGCAGTGCAGGAGACCTGGGTTCGATCCCTGGGTTGGGAAGATCCCTTGGAGAAGGAAATAGCAACCCACTCCAGTATTCTTGCCTGGAGAATTCCATGGACAGAAACCTGGCAGGCTACAGTCCATAGGGTCACAAAGAGTTGGACACCACTGATCGACTAACACTACAACTACTGCAATCTACTGCAAAGCTCCAGATACCATCCTAAGTCTTTTCCTTCAGTTATTTCATTTTATCCTTAAAACCCCCTGTTATATCCATTTCACAGATGAGTAGATTGAGGCAGAGAAAGGTTAGCTAACTTGCCTAAGATCATAGAGCCACCAAGAGATAAAGTTGAGAATCAGAACGTCTGACTCCAGCACCTATTCGCCCATGTACCTCCCAATTCTCATGATCCCAGTTCACATTAAAAATGAAATAGGGAACCTTGAAGCAGCACTGTTGCTGGGAGGACCCTGGGGAGCCTCACTGCCATGCCCTTTTCCTCCTGGTAGCTACATCAGCAAGGTCGATGTGCTGAATATTTTAGTTGCTGCTGCCTATCGCCACGTGCCATCTCTGGATCAGATCTTGCAACCAGCTGCGGTAACCAGGCTCAGGAACCAGCTCTTGGAAGCTGAGTACTACCAACTGGGTGTTGAGGTGAGGCACAGAGCTGATGTCTGCCCCAGTGAGTTACTTCCTCCTCTTTTCCTTGGCCATGGAGAGTGTCTAGGGCATGACAGTTTGCCAGTGTGGGAGTCATGGCAGGTGGGGTGGGGTGGGGTAGGGGAGATGATTGACAACCAGGGGATAGTGTCAGTCTTTGGGACCCTCAGGCCTGGCTGCAAGTCCTCTTCCCTAAAAGGAGCGGTTTTTCCTCCAGGTCTCCACAAAGACTGGCCTTGATCCCACCGGGGCATGGCATGCTTGGGGCATGGCCTGCCTCAAAGCTGGGAACCTCACTGCTGCACGGGAGAAGTTCAGCCGCTGCCTGAAGCCCCCTTTCGACCTCAATCAGCTGAGTCATGGCTCAAGACTGGTACAGGAGGTGGTTGAGTACCTGGAGTCCACAGCGAGGCCACTCCTATCTGTGGTAAGAGCGCAGCAGGCACAGGCTGGGCTCAGGGGAACAGCGAGGCCCCAGAGCAGTAACGGCCTGGGAAGAAGATCAGCTTCCGTCCCAATGACAGTGCAGCCCTGGCCCAGAGCTGTCCAGTTTGGATTTCCTTCTTTCCAGTGTATGTGGTTCCTTTTCCAAGAAAGTCGCCTAGTCATGTCCTACACTTCATGACCCATGGACCTGCTGCATGCCAGGCTTCCCTGTCCCTCACCATCTGTGTGATTAGATAAGTCATAAACAGTCAAATTTCCAACAACAAAAAGAATTATTTTAAAGACATGAAAATCACATATAATCCCATATCCAGACTTAAGCCGTATTTGGATTTTGGCGACTTTTCTTCGTTATGTTTCTGAATTAAATTGCTGCTGTACAGTATATAGGGTTCCACAGGTGGTGCCAGTGGTAAAGAACCTGCCTGCCAATGCAGGAGATGCGGGTTCAGCCCCTGGGTCAGGAAGATCCCCTGGAGGAGGGCCTGGCAAGCCACTCCAGTATTCTTGCCTACAGAATCCCCCATGGACAGAGGAATCTGGCGGGCTACAGTCCATAGGGTCACAAAGAGTCAGACACGACCGAAGTGACTTAGCGCAGCATGGCATACGGTTTATAATGTGTAGAATTTTATATCCTGCCTGTTTTCTACCCTTAACACTATACAAGAGAGCATTTTTCCATATTGTTAAGTGTTTTTTGAAAGCAGCGTTTCCAGAGGCTGCTGAGAACTCTCTGGGTCCCTTGTTCCCTCTCTGTCCTCTCTTGGCAGCAAGATGATGACTTCTTGGCCACCTTGAAAGAGCTGGAAGCAACCCTCCGGACCCAGAGCCTCTCTCTGGAAGTGATTCCTGAAGGGAAGATCCTGAACAACACCTACTACCAAGAATGCCTCTTCTACCTGCACAGCTACAGCACCCACCTGGCCATCATCAGCTTCTACGTGAGGCACAGCTGCCTGCGGGAGGCCCTGCTGCACCTGCTACACACGGTGGGACCCCAGACACCTCGCATGCAGTGCCTGCCTTGCCCCCCTGGCTTGGCCTGCCCAGCTTCCGGGAGCAATAACCCCCCTTAACGCTACCCCAGGGTTCAGCTGTAGGATCATCTCAGGCAGAGTCAAGTCCAAATGGCAAATTCTAGGGATTTCCCTGGCGGTCCAGTGGTTGGGACTCTGCACTTTCACTGCCGAGGACCCAGGTTCAATCCTTGTTCAGGGAACTAGGATCCTGTGAGTTGTGTGGCACGACCAAAAAAAAAAAAAACCACAAATGGCAAATTCTCTCTACACAAATCATGTTTGGACGAGCATGTAAAAGTCTTAACCTGGATCCCAGATTGCCCTTGTCACTGGCAATGACACACTTCATCCCTTCTCCCAGAACATACAGCAGAACTAAATAATAGCTGAGAATGTGGGCTCTGGAACAAGATGTTTGGTATGCGTGGTGTGACCTTGGGCAAATTGCTTAACTTCTGTTTCCACACACTTCCCACCTGCCCTGGACTATGTCCTGCTGCTAACCCAACTGCGCATCCACTCTGAGTTGTCATCACAAAGCCCAGGAGGCACCCTAAGACACAGATCCTAAGTTTGGCCCCAAGCATCTTACGGGAGGAGAGAGTATGCTCTCCTTTCTTCCTCTGACGTCTTCTGCTCTCCTCTCACAGGAGGCAAAGGTGAAGTGTGTGATTTCCTTGGAGCGATTCTTAAGCCAAGTCAAAACTCCATTTCACCATGACTCTTTGACCTTCTCTTTTTTTATCTGAATGTCCCATGAAGTTTTTCTGAGGGAAAAACTGATTCATAGCAAATTTCATATAAAATTAAAGAAACTTGAGTTTTACTTTAATTTTAGTCTGCTGCCCTCATCCAAAATGGTAGCCAGTGCAAGTTTACAAATAGACATACCTTCTCGAATATCTCCAAGTGAGTCAGCAGTACAGAGTCCTGGTAACCCCACCCTTACAGGGTGTTGGAGACGCAGGTTTGATCCCTGGGTCAGGAAGATCCCCTGGAGGAGGAGATGGCAACCCAATCCAGTTTTCTTGCCTGAAAAATCCCATGGACAGAGGAGCCTGGCAGTTTACAGTCCATGGGGTCGCAAAGAGTCAGACATGAATGAGCACACACACACAGGACACAAAAGGGAGATGTTTTCACTCCTGCCTTAGCTACTGTGTCTTAACCGGGTGTCAAGAATATTGTAAAAGTTATGTTATTTGGTCTTCAATTGCTAATTGTCTGTTCAGTTTCCAAATGAGTTTTGAGATAAAGCTGCTTTACCTCACCCAGTTCTGTTTCTTCTGATGACCAGTCCAGAGAGTTAAGCTGCTTACCTACTTATCTTGGTAAAAGCTGATGACAGCTTTGCCCCTGCTTCTTCTTTCTGTCTCCTGTAATCACAACTACCCTTGAAGTGGACTATCTTACCTTCTCAAGCAGGTGGAGAACAACAGAAAAAAAAAAACATTGTGAAAACTACAACTGAATGCCTAGAGCATGGAAGATGCTCATTCCCTGCCTTTCATCCCTGAGAGAGCTTTCTAAAACATAGTACATGTTATTTATGGTATTCATAATTCATGTGATTCCTCTCTCTAAAAGGCCTTCGGTGGATCCCCATGGCTCTAAGATGAAGTCCACGTTCTTTAGCATGAATGCAGAACACAATAGGATCAGGTCCTCTTATTTCTCCAGTTTACTTTCACCACAAGTCCTATCTATGATCTGTATTCCAGACTTGCCAGATTGCTTAAATTTTCCTAATAGTACCATGCCCTTTCTTAGCTCCAGGAATCTGCATTGCTGTTTCCCCTCCCTAGGATGCCCTGCCCCTCCTTGTTTTCTTGGAGAACTCCTGTTTGTCCTTCTAGACCCTCTCTGTTGAGCATTCACCTCTTCCTATATACCACCTCTGTGCCTAGAACCTAGGTTTCTTATTGCTTTTATCCCAGTGGATTGCAGCTATTTCTTTACAACTGTGTCTTCCCATCTGGACCGAGAAGGCCCTTACTTCCCTTACCTGCTGTCTTCAGCCACCTGTCCTAATGCCAGTGAATGAGTGGATGAAATGAAAGTTCTTAAGGGGTTGCTCTTCTGAGATATTGTACCTTTCCAGTGCAGCTGATCTCCCTACTTCTTAAAGTGTGTCCTACAACTTTTAGGTTAGGTCTGAGTGTTCAGGAAGAGCCAAAATTGGGAAAGAAGCCACTCGCCCACTGTGGATGTTCTAAAGCCCAGATCCTCTCCACTTCTAAACAGCTTGTGCCCAGTGCTTCAAGGCCAGCATGGTTGTACGGCCACGAGTTTATAGCTGTCCTTCACTTCTCATCACTTACTCATCTAAAGTCTAAATGGCCAAATGATTTTCTTTTCTATGACTATGCAATGAGGGGGTATGATTCAGGGTCTCTGAACCACAGATGAGCTTCAGAATTGAGTAGATTAGTGAGTGTGTACACTTTCCTGATAAGATCCATGATATTTATCATTTATTCATTCACCCAAAAAATAGTTATTAAATGGCCAAGGACTATTCTGGGCACCAGAAGTACAACAGTGAAGAAAAAAAAAGGCAAACCAAAAAAAAATCTACTTTTATAAAACTTACATTATACTAGGGAGAGAGACAATAAACAAGATAAAATATATAGTGTAGGTGACAAGTAATAAGAATAAAGTAGAGGAGAGGGAAGAGGCGAATTGTACAATTGTAGACAGGATGTTTGGACAGGTGACATCTGAGCGAAGGCTTAAAGTAGGTGGGGAATGAACCATGTAGACTGTGGAAGAAGCACAGTCCAGGTGGATGGAGTCACAAGGGCAAAGCCAGGGTGGCTTAAGCAGAGTGAGCTGGGGAAAGGGTGGTAGCAGGTAAGGTCAGAAACCTAATAGGGCCCAGATCATATAGGGCCTTGCAGACATTATGAGGACTTGAGCTTTGTGCTGCATGAGAAGGAAAACCTTTGGAAGATTTTGAGCAGAGAAATAATGTGATCTAACTTATGTTTTTAACCAAATCACTTGGGTTGATTGACGTTAGTCAAAAAAGAGGCAGGAGGTAGAAGAGGAAGACCAGGGAGAAGGCCATTGGGATCATTCAGGCAAGTGGTGCCCATGACATGGACCAGGGTGGTACATGAGGTGGTGAGAAGTGGTCAATTACATATAGATACTGTGTATATTTGAGGTGGAGCCAATAGAATTTGGTAATGACTTCTATGTTGCAAGGTAAGAAGAAGATGGTGAAGGCTTTTGGCCTGAACAAATAGAAGAATAAAATTGCCATCTGAGAAAGGGAAGACCACAGAAAGAGCAGAGTGAGGAGAAACAATCAGGAGTGCAGTTTTATATCAGTATGTATTCTCTAGATACCCAAGAGGACTTTTTGGGTCGGCAATTGAATATAATTTAGATATACAGTTCTGGAGTTCAGGAAGAATAAACAGGCTAGAAATAGAGATTTAGACATAATCAGCAAATAGCTAGATTTAAAGCCCTGAGACTTATAAAATCAAAAGAGTGACTAAAAGAAAAGAGAAGAGGATCCTCCTAAGCCCTGGGGAGCTTAGGAGGAATCAACAAAAGAGGTAGAGAAGGACTAGCCAGAGAAATAAAATGAAAACCTGGCAGGGATAGTATCCTGGGAGCCAAATAAAGACAGTTAGGAGCAAACCACCAGCTATCAGCAGCTATTGACAGGATAGGTGGAAAATAAGGACTAAGAATTTTAGATTTAACAAAGTAGAGGTCTTCGGTGACCTAAGGGGCAGTTGCAGTGGAGTTGTAGGTATAAAAGCTGGATGAGAGTGAGTTCAAGAGACAATCACAGGAGAGGAATTAGAGACAGGGGGTGTAGATAACTCCGTCAAAGAGCTCTTCTGTACAGAGGAGAGAAGCAGTCCCTGGAGTGGGATTCTCAAAGGGATCCATCTGTGATGCACAAAAAAGGTTAAGTAGCATCCCTATATGAGAATGCGGAGGGTTGTGAGTGGAAGGAAACTCAGAATGGATCCTAAGCAGTGCCAGAACCAGGCTCAAGACTTCTGCCTTGTTGCTTTGCCCTGCTCCAGGAGAGTCCCCCAGAAGTCTTCATAGAAGGCATTTTCCAGCCAAGCTATAAAAGTGGGAAGCTACATGATTTAGAAAACCTCCTAGAATCTATTGACTCATCCTTGGAAAGCTGGGGAAAATACTTGATTGCCGCCTGCCAGCATTTACAGAAGAAGAACTACTACCACATCCTGTATGAGCTGCAGCAGTTTATGAAGGTAACAACAGCCCCATCCTGCCTGCTACCTCTGTCCCTGCAGCCTTGCCATGTGGTGGGTCTGCGCAGGATAAGGGAACAAGACTGTCACTTGGTCCCTAGCCTTGCTCCTTGACTCAGCAACAAGAAATCCATGTTGCTCTGAGGCATTCTTATGTAATATCAGGATTTCCATTCTCATCCCAAAGAGGCAAACTTTAATCTTGTCAGTAATGGCATTCTTCAGAATTCAGGAAATATAAAGATTAAAAAGGAGAGGGATATGGTAGTTTCTAGATAAACATGGGGTGTGAATGCAGAATTCATAAGGAAGGGTAGAGAAGTATTTGTAGAGAACATGCACGAAAGGAGAGGGATCATGTTTCTTCCAGTCTGTGAGGGTGGCCAATACTAAGTCACAGAGACATTGAATGATTCAAAGCCAGAGTGAAAGTGATGGCAAGTCTCATGGAGTATCCTAAGTCTCCTTTTTAAAGATCTCTTTTGTGGTGGAATAATGTCCTACCCAAGAGTCTGGCCAGCTGTTTCCCCCATGGCTCAGCAGGAGCCATGCAATGCAGGAGACACCAGACATGCAGGTTTGATCCCTGGGTCAGGAAGATCCCCTGGAGGAGGAAATGGCAACCCACTCCAGTGTTCTTGCCTGGAGAATCCCATGGATGGAGGAGCCTGGCGGGCTACAGTCCATGGGGTCACAGAGTCAGACACGACTGAGCACACGCATAGCCCACAAGGCTGCAGAAACAAGAACCCAGCCAGTCGGTTGACTTTTGGATCTCTTGGGCCTCTGAGGGAAGGGGTGCTGGCAACCAGACATCCTGGGTGGAATTCAGATCAGAATTCTCCCTGCATCCCCAGCCTCCAAGCCTCCTTTGACCCGAACATTCATTTTCCTCTTCCAGGACCATGTGCGGGCCGCCATGACCTGTATCCGGTTCTTCACTCACAAAGCAAAGACATACACGGAGCTGGGAGAGAAGCTCTCCTGGCTGCTGAAAGCCAAGGACCACCTGAAGATCTACCTCCAAGAAACCTCCCGGCGTAGCGGAAGGAAGAAAACCACCTTCTTCCGAAAGAAGATGACGGCGTCTGATGTGTCAAGGTAGCTCGGGGTTCAGGGAACAGTTGGGGCAGTGCAGAAGGGCTGGAACCGGGAGGACTGTTGGTGATGAAGCCGCCCTCGCCCATCTCTGAAATCATGGGAAACAAACATATATACCTGATAGGAGTCATTCACGGATGATAGTGTCTGGTGTTAAGTCTCAAAAGTCTCCAGAGGAGCTTGGAGGAAAGGAGAGTGGGGGAGGGGCAGGGATTAGGCTCACCCGTGACAATCAGGCTAAACCCCTACCCCCTCCAAGAGGCAAAAGAAGTCCTGGGTGACCCTTCATCTCAATCTTACGTCAAAGCACTCTCCTTCCTTGAGGTGCATCAGGCACACTGGCTCCTCGGCGCCCCGAGTCCTTCCCTCCTCACAGCCTTTATGCCGAAACATAGCATCTGAAGTGAATGCTCGCTGTCACTGTTTTTTCCTTCACAGTCCCAATCGCTAGGTGCCTTGGTGTGTTTATTCCCTCCCCAGCTCTCCTCTAGCCTCTGGGGCCAGGATTCACATCTGTCTCAACCTCTGTTGTTAGCAGCATACCATGCTCTGTAAACACTCGTCACCCCTTTTTGTCCTGTCGTAACTTCTCAGAGGGCCTTTTGGATCTCTTCCCTCCGAACCCTTTCTCTTGCCCTTTTCATTGCCATCCTGTTATGACTTCTCAGTCCCCCCTGGTCCTAGTTACCCCCGAGTTCCCTCCTGAGGCCAGACTGTGTGTCACCTGTCCCCACAGACACATGAACACCCTTCAGCTGCAGATGGAAGTGACCAGGTTCTTGCATCGCTGCGAAAGTGCCGGGACCTCCCAAGTCACCACCTCGCCTCTGCCAACCCTGTTTGGAAATAACCACATGAAAATGGATGTTGCCTGCAAGGTATGCCTGATGTCGCAGGCCCCCGACAGGCTGTTAAATGCTCATCACGCTTGGAATCGTCTGATCTTTTCAGTCGTTTGTTTGATGGCTGCCTCCCCGATGGAGTGTGAGCCCCAGAAGGCTGTGGCTTGAGTCCATTTTGATGACTCTCGTATCCCTCATGCCTGTGCCCAGTAGAGTCTTCCCGGATATTTGTTGAATAAACGAATGAACGAGGGCCTTGTTCTTAACTGAGGGGCTGCTCCAGTCATTATTGTTTCTGTAAGCATGTTTCCCTCTCCTTTTCAGGTCATGCTAGGAGGGAAAAATGTAGAAGATGGTTTTGGAATCGCATTCCGTGTTCTGCAGGTATGACCGGATTACTCAGGATTATTCGAGCAGGGATCAGCACATGAGCACAGTTCTGTGAGAGATTATTCCTCAGAAAATTTTTATCCCGAGAAAAGTAGATTTATACTACATCAAGGATGAAAGCAACGAGGTGGCTGTTACAAAACTGGGTCAAGTTCGAGACCGAAGGCCACTTTGACAAAAGCCAAGCAACTGGTGACAAGTTCATCAAAACGTCAAATAAATACTTGAAACCAGGTCTACAACAGTTCACCACAGCTCTCCTCCCTGCAGGGGAGCATGGCTAGAGGAGGTGCTGGTGGGGGGAGAGGTCCTATTCAGTGGGAGGGGGCCCCTGGCAACAAGAGCCGCCCCTCCATCCTTCATCTGCCCACGAGCCAGCTCGAGGCATACATTTTTTGTTGCTTGTGATAAGAGGACCCAGGTACAGCTGTGGCACTGGAGCAGGATGGAGCAGGGAGCTAAGACCATGAGAAGCCAGACCACCCCTACTTCACAGTGACACAGAGGCACCCAGAGGCCCCTCGCTCTCCAGGCAGGCAGGGTGTTAATTAACACTGTGCTCATCTCAAGGATCAAAGACAGCAAGCAATCCAATCTGACAGATCTCTTTTTTTCCCACCCATTTTCAGTGTTGGACAAAGCTCTCCATACACAGATACCCCCGTGGGCAGGCAGAGTGACAGCTCCTATCAGACCCCAAGGCAACAAAGTATTTATCCAGTAGTTTCTAGATCATCCACCCTTTGGGGAATTGGTCTATCTCCTAACACCACAGCCTCTCTTCACAGAGCACCTGGTGTCCCGGGCAGCCAGTATCAGCCCCCAGCATCCATTTTCCAAGAGAAGGTTGACTCGTTAGAGGGAGAATGAGCTGGTCTCGGGCATTTGATTAGAATATCTTCAGGCAGTGATGCGGCAGCAAGGGAGATGAACCAGCATAGATCTCAAAGTCCCAGTTTTCATGCTTGCTTCCCAAACGTCTGCCAGACTCCAAAAGAGGAACTTTCTGCTGGTTGTCTGCTTATGTATGTTTCTACTGGGACTGCAGTCAATTTGGCGTGTCTGCCCCAAGCCCGTTCGGAGCTCTGTGAATGTCACCGTCCTTCCCCCAGCTGTGGAGTCCCTGCCTCCCTACCCTTGTCATCCTGTGTTCTGTTCCAGGACTTCCAGCTGGATGCCGCCGCTACCTACTGCAAGGCCGCCCGGCAGCTGGTGGAGAGGGAGAAGTTCGGTGAGATCCGACAGCTGCTCAAGTGCGTCAGCGAGTCGGGCATGGCGGCCCAAAGCGACAGGGACACCGTCCTCCTCAACTGCGTGGAAGCGTTCAGGAGGATTCCCCCCCAGGTACGCCCACCTCAGACCTCGGCTCCTGCATCTGTTTCAGTGTCTTCACATCCCCGTCTTTATTTTTCTCTTCCCCATCATGTACCCAAAACTCTACAAGATCCCTCTGTCTTTCTGACCCCTCTATAATAATGGCCTTACGCTAATCAACCCTTCCCTGGAAAGAAAATTCATGGTACGTATCCAGAAGCCGCCCCCTAAGCATCCCGTTGTCTGATGTTATTGACACCTGGAAGTGTCTGCGGACAGACGGAGTTGAGTTTCTCCCAGGGATTGTAGACGAGGTCAGTGTGGGCCTGCAGGTGGCATGTCACCTGCAAAACTGTCCCCTGATGGCTTTGTGGGATGAACAGACACATCATTCATGAAAGCCAAGGAAAAGCTTTTGATCTGATGTTGATTCTCAGATTCCCAAGCTTAGTGTTATCATTAGATTTCCTCTATTGCTCTGATAGCAGGAGTTGAGGTGTTTTTTTTTTTTATTTTGGCCACACCACAAGGCTATCAGGATCTCATTTCCCCAACCAGGGACTGAACGTGGGCTCTCGGCAGTGAAAGCACCGAGTCCTAACCACTGGACCACCAGGATTTCCCAGGAGTTGAGTTTATAAGGAAGGGTCAGGCGGGCATCCCCAACCAGAGTCAGAAGGGCTGGGCTGAGACGGAGTTGAGCCCCGGCTCCCATGCTCCATCTCACAACTGCTGTGTCTCTGTCCCGCACAGGAGCTGGAGGGCCTGATCCAGGCGATACACAGTGACGACAACAAGGTGAGCAGAGTTGTCTCCTCACCCAGTAATGCTCGGGAACAGCCCTTTGGAGTTGCCTTGTCACCTTCACCCCTCACTTGCTACGACAGTTCCATTCAACCCCTATCTCGCCCTCTTTATTATCAGAGGTGGGGCCGGGACCCAGATAAGGGCGTAGAAGGGAGGGAACATGTAGAGAACATGAGAAAGAACCCTGACCACATGAGCCTTGGCCCTCTCTCTTCTGTACCCCCAAGACACACAGGCCTTTCCACTCTCCCCATTTTCCATGGAGGTTTTCTCTCCCATCCCTAGGAAATCCTCACTTGCAGCTTGTCTCACTGAATAAGGTTCTCAGAGTGAACAGGCATCTCTTTATCCTAAAGGAGCGAGGGTACCCTCTATGGTAGGGAAAAAATCCAGCCAGCCCTTTGACCAACAATGCCTGTTAGTGCCTTGGTCTCCAGAACAGGCCTTTCCCCTGAGGCCCGTGCCTGCTTCGTGTTGCATAGGAAATGGATAGACTAAAAGTATTCCCAGCTGCTCCAGTTTGTGGCTCACCATAGACTCAATCCACCTGCCATTCAGGGGAAGGCCTGCAGGCCAGGAGAGGCATGAGAAAACCCAGCCAGCCTGCCCTGGCCACTAGCAGCGGAATCCTCCGGCAGCTGAGTGCCTCGTGAAGAAAACTCATGTTAGCAAACAACTTCTTACACACTACCACGTTGCTGCCCCCCATGGCGGTATTGCTGTTTCCTGAACTGAATTTCCAGGGCATGTTTCATTCGAGGGTTTAGGGAGGATCTGTTCTTAACATTTCTTCATCTAATTCTGCAAGATCCTGATGCGATCCTATGAAAAGAATGGAATTCTGACATCCCGAAATGTGAAAAATTCCTTTTCTAGAATCAGACTGAGAACCTGACAGCCAGGCCTGATACCCAGGCTTCTTGATTCTCAGACTGTGTGTGGCTCTTTTCTAAGCCTTCAGGGACCTCCTGCTCAGTAGGACAGAGCCTTTGTCCCTGGAAAAGATGGACCCTGGAATCTCTACCGTCATTGTTAACTTATTCAGGTTTTTTCTTCTGTTAGTCGCTGTTCTAACACACAAGATGTAAGGCCACAAGATCTTGCCGTAAAAGAGCTTCATTCAGTTTTTATTCCAGACTTTCTGGAAAAATGCCCTTCTCTAGGTAGGGAGTTTTGCCTGTCGACTTGGTGATATTCTGTTCAATGTACACTGGTGCCAAGTGGAGCTGAAGGCCTGGGTGAGAGCGAACATCCCAGAGCAGTGGGTGGATTAACCAGACCAGAGCTCAGAACGTGCCAGCCATCTTGCAGCTGTCAATTATCTGTAACTGAGCTTAGAAAAGGAAGACTTTAGTGACTGAAGTAAGAAAAGAAGGTAGAGCTTTGAAACATGAAGAGAGGAGTCCTCTCCAACCACCAGGAGGACTGTCATGGCAAAAGGCAGCTGCTGGCCTAGAGGTCTGAGGCAGCTCACCAGGACCTTGCCATTTGCTAGCCTGGAGCCCTGGCTAACCAGGGAGGTGCTGGTGGGGTCAGGGCAGGGAAGGAAGGGGCTCTCATCTCCCTCACACTAGGAACTCATGAGATGGAGTGTGTCCAGAATGCAGGAAACTAGACTGTCTCTGATGCAAACAGCAAGTAAGGTCAATCTGGGGCCACCCCTTAATTAGACGTTTTTCTAATTGTGTATCTGTGTTTCTTTTCCCAAGCTTCCTGATAGAAGATTTTTAACTAAGCAGGTCGAAGAAAAATAGAGAAAGGGGCCCTATGGGCCCATTGTAGAGGGCAGGTGTGATGACTCATTCATTCATTCATTCACTTCATGCACATTCATGGAACACCCACATGCCCTGTGCTTGGCTCCAGGAATGGTTAGAAAAAGCAGACACTTTTCCTGCCCTCCTAGTCAGGGAGACAGACATCAATCAAATAATCACCCAAATAACCACAAAAACCAGTTTGTCAGCAATGAGGCCCGGAGAAAGCTGGAGAGCCCAGGAGAGTAAGGAGGGCCTTGAAGGGAGTAGATAGAGGCCAGGCTCTGCCTGCCTGCCTTCTGCTTTTTAAAATTCATGTCTTATTTATAATAACTTTTACACTGTACAGTAATACAGTATAATAGCTTAGTGTCCAGAATATTTAAAGAGTAGCCATAACGTAATAAAAGGCAAGAACCCAGTTACTGGTAGGTGAGAAGTGCTGTCTTGTCTCTCTTCACGCGGCCCTGTGTACTTCTTGGTGACTTGTCAGTGATGGTTTCCTTCCGGCCATCTCTCACACCCAATTGCCAGGTTCAGGCCTACCTGAAGTGCTGCAAGCTGCGTTCTGCCTACCTGATCGCCGTGAAACAAGAACACTCTCGGGCCGCAGTCCTAGTCGAGCAGGTGCAGCAGGCCGCCAAGAGCAGCGGGGACGCAGTGGTGCAAGACATCTGCTCCCAGTGGCTTCTGACAAGCCGCAGCCGGGGTGCCCATGGTTCGGCCTCCAGGAAGTGACCCTGGCTGCAGGGCCAGACAGCTGTGGGGCAGGAGTGATGGGCGCACTTCCAGCTCTTTCCTCCTGTGGGGCAGGACTTCCCTGGCTCCACCCCAGGTTGGAAAGAGCTGGAATTGGACCCAACCTGCCATCTTGAGCAAAGATAGGATCTTTCACGCAAGTGCCATGTTTCTGTAAAATTGTGGAGTCTGTGTGTGTGTTTGTCTGGAGATGGCCAGTTCTTTCTACCTCAGAGTGAGTGTGTGTGTGTTCACGCTCTTTGCGCTCATGTTTACGCCCAAGCATTTCTGAACAAACGAAGCTCTCCCCCACTGCAAAGAGGCACTTTACTTTCGACTTCTGCCTGTCTGAAAACCTTCCTGCGTTTTTGGTTCTTAACCCGGGCTCATCCTGTTTGTACCCAGTCTCCTTGGTGTGGAGATGTTCCAGTAGCTGCTCGTGACTAGAAGGGTTTTTGACTGAGAATGATGGAGCTACATCAGAGGCTTGCCTCTTTTCCCCTCCTTCCCGTCCCCAGATGCAGAGATGGCTTTGGGGCAGGTGCTTCCTGTGGTGTGAAACCGTTCTGAGCTTCTCTCCTCTCACAAGCACAAGAGTTACTGTGAGTCTTTGGAAAGTAGTCTGAACAGAAGAGTCCGCAGGTGCTAGCTTCTGAAAGCTGTGGCTGCCTGGCCACCTGATGGAGTCTGGAGCCCCAGACACGGGCAGGAGGGGTGCCATCGTGTTCATCCACAGGGAGAGAAAGGGGAACCTCTCCAAACAGCATTGCAGGAGAGTTGTCTACAAGCACAGAACTGGCTTTTGTCAATATTCCTGCTGCCAAGTAAAAGAACGTGGCTTCCTTTTGGAGAGTCTGGGAGAGAAACAATAGCCAAGGTCCTGGGACCGAATGGCTAGACTTTGCCTGTTTGAGTTACAGTCCTATTTATGCCCCTTAAATTGGTAAAAAATCGCTTCCTCTTCCCACCTGCTTCTCTTCAGTCTCTTCAGGACAGAAGGATGGACATGAAGAGACCCAGGGTCATTGAGAAGGCAGTGCACTTCTTTGTCTTAACAGTGGGAGTCAAAGGTTCACTTTAAAGTTGGGCCTGAGGACAAGAGTTAAACAAGGGGAAGATGAAATAGGTCATGTCCAGTTGGTGAGCAACCAAATGAAGTGCTCCTTTATTTAATTAGTGTGGGCCTGTCTTCCCACTGGAGATGTGACAAGCTTTTGGAAAAAGTCTGCCCTAGTCCGTGATGTGATTTGCAAATGAGGGGTGTGAAGAGAGCTCCACAGCTGCAAGCCTCCCACCAGCCAGAACTCAGCCTGTCAGCCTCACAGGGGCTGCTGAGAGGAACGGGAGCTAGAAGCCCAAGTCAGTATCTCTGGTGCTTAGAAACCCTGCGGATCTCCCTCTGAACTGGGTTTTTTAAATAGTGAACTAAACAACTCTAAGAGTATCTGTAGAGGTTCTGGTCCTCTGAGAGAGGGAAGAGATGGCAAAGAAAATACTAGACCCCGTTATGGGGAAGTTGGACAAGTGGCTTTTTCTTCTTTGAGTCGTAGAATGCATCTGTCTCCCAGGAAACGTTCCTCCCTGGCACCTGCTTGCCCTTCTGAGTCTGCCCTTTTTGCACTGAACTTGAGCACTTTATATTAAATGGATTGCAAATCTCACAGCCATTAATTTGAGATGTTAAGACCAGATTTTCCTGACATTTTCCTCTAATTAATTGAAATGTAAAATAGGCAACCATTGACTAGACTGACAAAAGATGAGGCTAAGGGCCTTTGGGCATCAGGCTGTGATCTCCAGCAAAACAATTAACTAATGGGCAAGTCGCCGGGTTGAATGTTTGACTATAAGCAAGTCACAATAAAATGTCTGTCCTACAAGTTCTTGGCTTCATGGCTCATTTGTGCTGTCTCTGTGGAGTGAAAAGGTGGGTGGGAAAGATGCAATAACCTTCAACTCTTGAACTTCTCAAAATGATTCCTGTTATAACTCAGGCCTCTTGGGTTAAGATTTTTCTCGAATTTCCTAGGTGGCTCAGATGGTAAAGAATCTGCCTGCAATGCAGGAGAGCCAGGTTCAATCCCCGGGTTGGAAAGATCCACTGGACGAGTGCATGGCATCCCACTCCAGTATTCTTGCCTGGAGAATTCCAGGGACAGAGGAGTCTGGCAGGCTACAGTCCATGGAGTCACAAGGAGTCAGACACAACTGAAGCGACTAGGCACACACAAAAACCTCCCAGTGTACTCTCTACCGCCAGGGATTTTTTTTTTTTTTTTTTTTGCTTCATTCAGAGTGGTGGGTGGACGTAGGTTATACATTCATCAGGTAGAGAAGGCAAATGAAAAGTCCTTCCCATTCCTACCTCCTCAGCCCTCAGCCCCATCCCCTCCCAGAGGCTACCTGTGTGACCAGTTTCTTGTGTATAATTTCAGAACTCTTTTATGCATATAGAAGCAATAATGACCAAAGTATTCTGTGGTGAAGATATGCCATAATTATTTAAGCAGTCTCTATTGACGGATAGTTTAGGTGGTTGCCATCTTTACCACAACAGATTATGCTGCAGGGAATTATCTTGTCTGGAATACCCTGGGTCAAGGACTTCCTGGCAGTCCAGTGGTTAAGACTCCGCACTTCCAATGCAGGAGGTATGGGTTCTATCCCTGTTTGGAGAACTAGGATCCTGTATGCTGCATGGCATAGTCAAAAAATTAAAAAACCTCTGAACTAGAATACCCTGGGTCAGAGAGTATGAGCATTTGGTGAGTGTTGTCAGTCACTTCCATAGAGGTCATGGTAATTACCTGTCCCACCAGCAGTGAAGACAAGGGCCTGCTTTCCCACACCCTTACCTCAACACTTAGCAAACTCTGTAGATCTCTGCCAGTCTGAGAATGAAAAATGGAACTCTGAAATTTTTTTTCAAGCTGGTTTTGTTTTTTGTTTTTTTTTAATTCTACGTATCTTTTTAATATCAACCAAACTGTGACTCTTTGAAACCAGGGGTCAGATCTTTGGGGAAAGTAGAACTCACACTGGGCTTGTTGTTTTCCGGCCGCCCTCTTACAGCACCTGTGTGCAGAATGACACTTGAGCCACAGACAGGAGCTTTGCTACCGTTATCGTCTTTCCCCAGGAACATGATGTCATCCAATATCTCATTTAAGAAAATTAACAAAACTTCAAACACACAACAAACAAAAAGTAATGATGAAAGTAGACCTGAAAACCCCCTGTTTGGGATCTGTCACGAAGATGCTTCAAACAAAGGAAATTGGAACACCCAAAGTAAATCTTAAGATAGAGGACCCGGACTATGTTTAGAAACCTGAGATGCTCCAAATTTACTGGATATCTTTGGCTGGAGCTTTAAGTGAAGTAGATCAAATGCTCTCAGGTTCTTCATACTCAAGCAACCAAATAGCAATGGTCACCATAACCCTGAGGGAAACGGCCTGTCTTGGTCATCATCCTCTCTTCTTAGTAATGATGTTAACTGACCCATCCTTGAAGCCTCCAATTCTTCTACAACAGGTTTATTCAACATCTGGTTACTGAATGGCTTCTCTAGTGGGGTGCTTTCACTCTCCTTATTTCTTCACGTTGTCATTCCTGCTTGGCGCTCTTCTTTCATCACCTCTGCTACCCCACCCTCCAATCTGCTGTTATCCAAAACCTTCCTTCAAGCCCATTTCTTTTATTTATTTATTTATTTTGGCCACACCATTCAGCATGTGGGATCTTAGTTCCCTGACCAGGGATCAAACGTATATCCCTGGCAGTGGAAGTGCAGACTCCTATCCATTGGACCACCAGGGAATCCCCTTCAAACCCACTTCAAGTGTCTTGTCTACAAATTATTTGCTGCTCTGGCTATACTTCCTCTTCATCCCACTGAAGGACTAAAATCCTTCAAGGTCACATCCATTCTTCCTTGACACTCATATACTCTCCTGAATAATTCCATAGCTTCAGCAGTCATCTTCATTGGCCAAGTTATAAACCAAATTTGTCTTCCTTAAGTTTTTTCCACATCAGATCCATCTTTGATTCTTTTCTGAAACTCACCCAGATGGCTGAACTGCCCGTAAAAATATTAGCATGTTCAAAATGGAACACAATCCTCTTCTACCCACAGACCTTCCTCCTTCAATGAATATTAGTATCATCAATTAATTAATATTAGTATTACTATTGTGAATGCCACCTGGGTTAGAAACCTCAGGAGTTCTCTGTATTGACTTTCTTTTCCCTCATCATTCAATAAATATTCAAGTACCTACCATGCATCAAGCATATATCCTGTTGAAAGCCAAGACCTCCTATCCTGCTTTCCCAACTGAAGAACCTGACCCTTCATCACCTTACTTCAGGTCCTTGTCACTTCCTCCTCTGACTGTTGCAGAAGCCTATTTTCTTCATCTCAAACACCTATCCAAAAGTTGTACCTCCAATCAACTCCATATTAACAGACAAAATACTTCTGGAAAAAATAACTTTTCTATGATCTTCAAGCATGGGAAGTCTTTCTAAGCAGATGTAAGTTCCAGAATCCTTGAAACATTTAATTATTGTTGTTCAGTCGCTCAGTTGTGTCCAACTCTTTGTGACCCCATGGACTGCAGCACACCAGGCTTCCCTGTCCTTCACCATCTCCCAGAGCTTGCTCAAACTCATGTCCATTGAGTCAGTGATGCCTACCAACTGTCTCATCCTCTGTTGTCCCCTTCTCCTCCCGCCTTCAATCTTTCCCAGCATCAGGGTCTTTTCCAATGAGTCAGCTCTTCACATCAGGTGGTCAAAGTATTGGAGCTTCAGCTTCAGCATCAGTCCTTCCAATGAATATTCAGGGTTGATTTCTTTTAGGATTGACTGGTTTGATCTTCTCACTTTCCAAGAGACTCTCAAGAGTCTTCTCCAGCCCCACAGTTCGAAGGCATCAATTCTTTGGTGCTCAGCAGTTTTTATTGTCCAGCTCTCACATCCGTACATGACTACTGGTAAAACCATTTCTTTGACTATATGGACATTTGTCAGCAAAGTAATGTCTCTGCTTTTTAGTACGCTGTCTAGGTTTGTCACAGCTTTTCTTCCAAGGAGTAAGTGTCTTTTAATTTCATGGCTGCAGTCACTGTCTGTAGTTATTTTGGAGCCCAAGAAAATCTGTCACTGTTTCCACTGTTTCCCCATCTATTTTCCATGAAGTTATTTAGCTGTTATTGTGATTAAAATGTCCCTAACAAAAAGATTCATAATTTTAACCATTTTGTTTCTTTGGAACTCTTTATTTTGTATTGGAGTAGAGTTGATTAAAAATGTTGTGATAGTTTCAATTGAACAGCTTAAGGGACTCAGCCATATGTATACATGCATCCATTCTCTCCCAAACCCTCTCCCATCCAGGCTGCCACATATCATTGAGCAGAGTTCCGTGTGCTATACAGTAGGTCCTTGTTGGTTATCCTTTTTAAATATAGCAGTGTGTACATGACCATCCCCAACTCCCTAACTCCCTTCCCCCTGGTAACCATAAGTTCGCGTTTTAACCATTTTTTAGTGTGCAGTTCAGTAGCATTGAATGCATTCACATTGTTTGCGACCATCACCACCATCCCTTTCCAGAACGTTTTCATCTTCCCAGACTGAGACCCTGTACCCATTCACCACTAACCCTCTATCCCTCCTCGACTACCCCTAATCCCTGGTAATCACCGTGCTACCCTACATCTCAATTAATTAGATCTTTGTCATATATGTTGCAAACATGTTTTTCCAACTTTTGGTAGTCCTTTTATTTTTGTTACAGGATCTTCCCAACCCAGGGATCGAACTTGGGTCTCCTGCATGGCAGGTGGATTCTTTACCATCTGAGCCACCAGGGAAGCCCATATTTTAAAAACCCATAAGCATACATTTGACTACATAAAAACTGTCTTTTCATTACGCTAAGTGAAATCTAAGCCAGATGCAAAAGGACAGATAATAAATATTACATGATTCCACTAACATAACGTACCTACATCAATTTTATCGGTACTTCGGGGCCTTTTCCGAATAGCAGTTGTGCTGAGAAGTTTTTGTTTCCTGGTTCCCCACTTCCTTCTCTCAGAGAAGGAAATGGCAACCCACTCCAGTTTTCTTGCCTGGAGAATCCAATGGACTGAGACCTTTCGAGCTAAAGTCCATGGGGTCACAAAGAGTCAGACACGACTGAGTGACTAGGCAACTTCTGTCTCTGCCCTTCCCCGAAGGATGTGTGCTGTTACTCCTTTAACCCTCTGTCTCTCTTAAAGCTCCCCTAGTCTGCCTTCCTGACATTCAGTTTTTTTAATTTCTTTATTTTTAACTGAAAGATAAAGCTATACAATATTGGTTTCATTTTTGCCATGCATCAACATGAATTAGTTATAGGTGTAATGTGTCCCCTCCCTTTGAAACCTCCCTCCCTTCTTCCCACCCCTCTAAGTTCCCTGAGCTGACAGTCAATTTTACCTTATCATTTTGTTTCTTCATAGACCATAAGCTCCTGGAAGCCAGGGTCATCTTTTGCTCATCTTCAAGTTCACTTACAAATTACTTGTGCACTGCTTACCAGTACATAAATATTATTTTAAATTAAACTGTATAGTATAAAGCATGTCCTGAACCAGAAATAGTTGAGAAAGTGAAACATTTTTAAGTTATCTGTTCAAGAGGCTCTTTCCAGGCTGTAAGCCGGTCAGATAACGGTAAGGTCAAATGACTTATTTATATCCCCAGGACTGAGCCTGGCACGTGATGGGCTATCAATCAGTTTTAGCTGAATTTTTTAATTGGTTCGAACCAATGGGAATAGTTTACTTAAGGAACATACATACGCTGGATCATCGAAAAAGCAAGAGAGTTCCAGAAAAAAACATGTATTTCTGCTTTATCGACTATGCCAAAGCCTTTGACTGTGTGGATCACAATAAACTGTGGAAAATTCTGAAAGAGATGGGAATACCAGACCACCTGACCTGCCTCTTGAGAAACCTGTATGTAGGTCAGGAAGCAACAGTTAGAACTGGATATGGAACAACAGACTGGTTCCAAATAGGAAAAGGAGTATGTCAAGGCTGTATATTGTCACCCTGCTTCTTTAACTTATATGCAGAGTACATCATGAGAAACTCTGGGCTGGAGAAAGCACAAGCTGGAATCAAGATTGCCGGGAGAAATATCAATAACCTCAGATATGCAGATGACACCACCCTTATGGCAGAAAGTGAAGAACTAAAGAGCATCTTGATGAGAGTGAAAGAGGAGAGTGAAAAAGTTGGCTTAAAGCTCAACATTCAGAAAACTAAGATCATGGCATCCGGTCCTATCACTTCATGGCAAATAGATGGGGAAACAGTGGCAGACTTTATTTTTCTGGGCTCCAAAATCACTGCAGATGGTGACTTCAGCCATGAAATTAAAAGACGCTTACTCCTTGCAAGAAAAGTTACGACCAACCTAGATAGCATATTAAAAAGCAGAGACATTACTTTGCCAACAAAGGTCTGTCTAGTCAAGGCTATGGTTTTTCCTGTGGTCATGTATGGATGTGAGAGTTGGACTATAAAGAAAGCTGAGAACTGAAGAATTGATGCTTTTGAACTGTGGTATTGGAGAAGACTCTTGAGAGTCCCTTGGACTGCAAGGAGATCCAACCAGTCCATCCTAAAGGAGATCAGTCCTGGGTGTTCACTGGAAGGACTGATGTTGAAACTAAAATTCCAATACTTTGGCCACCTGATGGGAAGAGCTGACTCATTTGAAAAGACCCTGATGCTGGGAAAGATTGAGGGCAGGAGGAGAAGGGGACAACAGAGGATGAGATGGTTGGATGGCATCACCAACTCAATGCACATGGGTTTGGGTGGACTCTGGGAGTTGGTGATGGACAGGGAGGCCTGGCGTGCTGCGGTTCATGGGGTCACAGAGAGTTGGACTCTCTGAGCAACTGAACTGAAACTGAAACCTGTATAGAAATCATTTCCTCGGAGAGAAAAAGACTTTATAGAGAAAAGTACTTTATAGAGAAAATGGGCAAGATTGAACATATATAAAGAAAAGCTGAGGAGATACTTTTCATTTCTGTGTTGATATATTGAGAACATTTGAGCTGAGGAAAAAAATCCAACATAGTAGTTACTTCAATTTAATGGAAATAGGAACTCAAAGAGTAGAAATTTGACTCCCACTGTCTTGTTAGAAGTAAATTGTTCAACTCTTCCTAAGTCACCTGTATCAGACAGCACCTACAGAGAATGTATTTTTCAGAGCTAGAAGCGATCACAGAACATGTTGACTACATCCCCTATTTCATTTTTTATTCACTTATTTATCCAATAAATATCAAGGTTATATTGTGAGCTGTATGCTAGGGTTTTGAGAGTCATAGCAGATGCCCAGTCACTTGTTATAAGTCTTATGTATTAAATATTGAGAGGATGTCCAAGTATAAATGAGAGCTCACAGGAGGAGTCCTGGATATAGACTAGGGAGCAGTCAATGGAGGCTTCCCAGCAAATGTGATGCTCAACACACAAATAGCTGGAGGAATGTTCCTGGCAGGATAAACAATTTGTCTTGGGGTCCAGAAACAACAGAGCACCTCACTGAGACCAGGTCAGCATGCTGTCTTATAAGCTTGTTAAAGAGTTCCAGATTTAACCCACTGAATAATACAAAGCATCAGAATGTTCTCAGCAAGAGAATGACATGATATGTCTTTAATTTTAAGGTCACTTTGGCTGCAGAATGGAGCACAGGTTAATTGGGGCAGGGGAGGAGGAGAAGAAGAGATTTTACCAAATTTGGATGGTAGTTGAGGCTTTCTGTAGCCCTCAGAATAAACTTCAAATCCTCAACAGGGCTCACAAGGCCCATCCTTATTAGACCCTCATCGTTGTTGTTTAGTCGCTAAGTTGTGTCTGACTCTCTCTTTTGCAATCCCATGGCCTGCAAGACTCCTATGTTCTTGGGATTCCCCAGGCAAGAATGCTGAAGTGGGTTGCCATTTCCTTCTCCCGCAGATCTTCCTGACCCAGGGATCAAACCTCTGTCTCCTGCATTGGCAGGAGGATTCTTTACCACTGAGCCACCAAGGAAGCCCTATTGGATCCTGACATACCTCTCATTTCTCACCTTCCACCCCCACTCCCTTCTTTCAGCTTCTCAGATGTGACCATTCTTTGCCCCCTGTGAGCCTGCTGCCTGATCTCTTTTTACCTTCTCTTCACCTGGTGAACAAGTCTTGCTAAACACATGGCACGTGGCTTAGGACATCTCCGATCTCTTCACCCCACCGCAGACAAGCATGGGCACTTCTGCCATGTGTATCTGTAGTAAGAGCAGAAACAGCATGTCTCTTGTTCACTTCCTGTCACCCATACTGGCAACAATCCTGGAACATCGTGTGTACTTTTTTTAATAAATAAATGATCTAATGGTGGCCTGAGGATATCTACAATTTTTTTATTTTTACTTTTTTTTTTTTTTAACAAAAGCTTGTTCTTAAAAGTACAATAGATTTCGAGACAAAACTTCATTCTAGCTATAGGTGGCAACAAATGTTATGGCAGGGAATCCAGGTGTTTTAAGAAGGATGGAATTAAAGATCATAATTGCCTCGGGCACAAGGAACAGCTTGTTTTTGCCAGATTTCTTAATTCCACCTGAGGCTGGGGACCTTTTCCCCATGGCCTTCACTTTCAGCTCCTCAAATATCCTCTGCTCCTTCTGTTTCTGCTTGAATGCCTTATCTTCCTCATCCATTCCCTGGGCTTGCTTCCTGGGCAGCTGCAGGGTCTTCTTCTTGCCACCTTCATGCCCCACACCACACCTGCCACCCTTTCTCCAGACTCTGCCACCAGAAATGGAGGATGTCTACAATTTAAGGGCAGGAAGAGGAAGAACCTGGAAAGAAGCTCCAGAGAGGGGAGGAGAACTAGAAACGCAGTTCACAGAAACCAAGGGAACAAGTGTTGATCTCTTGTTTCCACGTGGCTCTGTTTACTCTCATAAACCACCCCCAAAGAGCGAAGGAGGGCAACAAACACAAACAGAAACTTCATCTTTGATGAAAGAAGGAGATAAATGTTCAGAGAATTTTTCAATATGAAAATTAAACAATAGAGGGAGTAACACCTCTTTTACCATGAAACGTAGAAAGGAAGATAATATGAATGGGATATAGGTAAGTTTGCTAGTGTGGTAGCAGAAAGTTGAAGTAGTTAGGACTGCTGGCTTCCATGTTCTCCATGAAATCAGAGGAGAAATCACCTGTTACTAATTCAAGGGAGCTGCTTCGTGAAGTGGCTTAAAAATACGGAGAGGATGTGAACCTCTTCATATTGTAACCTAAAGGCTGTTTTTACAATTAAGTTCTTGAAGTTCACTTGGGCCCCTGAGAGTTACAGGAGTTCCTGGGAACTGGGGAGGGGAGTTAAGTGGGGAGAGGAAGCCAGACTACTTTAAGAAGGCATTTTTATGCAAGTATTGCTATCAAATTGCCTAAAGATATCAGATGATTTTGAATTCCCACAGCTCCAATTACTCAGGATTTGGGAGTGGGGGGTTTCCTCATTTTAAATCAATGTCATCTGTGTACCTAATTTTGTATATGTATTGAGATCTTTGAATACAGACCATTTTTAAGGTCTTTGTTGAATTTGTTACAATATTGTTTGTGATTTATGTTTTTGCTTTTTGGCTACAAGGCATGTGGGGGTCTTAGCTTCCTGACCAGGGATCAAACCCTCACCCCCTGCATTGGAAGGCAAAGTCTTAAACCACTGAACCACCAATGATGTCCCCTGTATCTGTAATTTTGTATTCTCTTTTAAAGATAGAAGCAAGGTCCAATGCTGTAAAGAGCCATACTACATAGGGACCTGGAATGTTAGGTCCATGAATCAAGGCAAACTGAAAGTGGTCAAACAGGAGATGGCAAGAGTGAACATCAACATTCTAGCAATCAGCGAACTAAAATGGACTAGAATGGGTGGCTTTAACTCAGATGACCATTGTATCTACTACTGTGGGCAGGAATCCCTTAGAAGAAATGGAGTAGCCATCATGTCGACAAAAGAGTCCGAAATGCAGTACTTGGATGCAATCTCAAAAACCACAGAATGATCTCTATTCATTTGCAAGGCAAACCATTGAATATCACGGTAATCCAAGTCTATGCCCCAACCAGTAACGCTGAAGAAGCTGAAGTTAAACAGTTCTATGAAGACCTACAAGACCTTCTAGAACTAACACCCAAAAAAGATGTCCTTTTCATTATAGGGGACTGGAATCCAAAAGTAGGAAGTCAAGAAATACTTGGAGTAACAGGCAAATTTGGCCTTGGAGTACAGAATGAAGCAGGGCAAAGGCTAATAGAGTTTTGCCAAGAGAATGCACTGGTCATACCAAACACCCTCTTCCAACAACACAAGAGAATACTCTACACATGGACATCACCAGATGGCCAACACAGAAATCAGATTGATTATATTCTTTGCAGCCAAATGGAGAAGCTCTATACCGTCAGCAAAAACAAGACCAGGAGCTGACTGTGGCTCAGACCATGAACTCCTTATTACCAAATTCAGACTTAAGTTGAAGAAAGTAGGGAAAACCACTAGACCATTCAGGTATGACCTAAATCAAATCCCTTATGATTATACAGTGGAAGTGAGAAATAGATTTAAGGGCCTAGATCTGATAGATAGAGTGCCTGATGAACTATGGAATGAGGTTCGTGACATTGTACAGGAGACAGGGATCAAGACCATCCCCATGGAAAAGAAATGCAAAAAAGCAAAATGGCTGTCTGGGGAGGCCTTACAAATAGCTGTGAAGTCGCTCAGTCATGTCCAACTCTTCGCGACCCCATGGACTGCAGCCTACCAGGCTCCTCCGTCCATGGGATTTTCCAGGCAAGAGTACTGGAGTGGGGTGCCACTGCCTTCTCCCATATGCCCTTTGGATATGTTCAAACTGGAAGCAATAACATAATTTCTTGGGTCAATTGACTTAAAAATTTGGCATCTCTCTGTCTCTTCTTGGTGACCTTCAGCACTTAAGGCAAGGAGCAGGTCACCCAGGGCCACAGTAGACGGGAACAGGGAGGCCAGAAGAGAAGAGATCTATGGTTTTAATTAGAGGGTTTATCAGAGCTTGATTTTTCTGTCTTTAAGTATCAAATTAAATGAAGTCCTCTACTGCCTCTGACCTTGATCTATAGTGAAGCTCAGCATCTGTATAATTTAAATCACTCCTACCACTTCTTAAATAGTAAAATGTGAGAGCTGAAAGAAACTTGAGAAAACACCCAACTGAACCATCTTATTCTGTACCTAGAGGACATATTATAAGAAGATTATGGGTCAGTGGGTAAGAAAGTGAAATATTACTCATTGACGTTGGTTTCATTTCTCCCTTGCTACCCTGAAAGAATAAATAAGGCAATAAGATGAATACACAGTCTTTATTTTCTCTAAAATTGAGGCAAAGGCAACTCTTTAGGAAAAGAAACCATCTACATGATTGAAAATGGGAAGGTCCAAACTTATACAACGTTATATGTCAATTATATCTCAATAGAGCTGAAAAAATTGTTTTTAATTAAAAAAAAAAAAAAACTACTGGAAAGAGAGAACAGGCTGTTGTGCCTTTACACTGGAGCCTTTACACTATGGCTCCAGGATGCTCAGAGGAAGGAAATAAAGTCAGCCAAGGTTGAGCCAAGATCTTCCTGAGTTGGTCCAGACTCCAGACTAGCGTTACAAAGAGGAAAGAGATCAGTCAATAGTCTTTGAGCCTATAGATCCTAGAAAGATGTAACACTGATGTTCATCCCCTCAGCTGAGTGTGCTGACTGGCATTCCTGGTCTTGGTGAGGAAACTGAGCCACTTTCCCAGGTTCTTCTGCCATTCTCATGCCCAGCCTGACATCTGCCCCATTCTCCTGGCCCAAGAGTCTCTGTAAGTCTTGGAGAAGAGTGCTCTGTAGGTGTGACCATCTTATGCCATGAGCCAGCCTCATGAGAATGTTGGGTGTGCAAAGATTTCTAGAAGGGTTGGGAGTATCACAGCAGGTCAGGGTTCACTACAGCAGCCTGCCAGGACAAGCCTGCAGGGTAGGCTTTCTCCTCCGTCCCTGTTTCTCATGGTGTGGTCTCGGCCTGATACAACAATGCCTCTTCCACCAGGTCTACTCCTGCTGGATTCCCAGAAGCTCACAGCTGACATTCCACAGGCGCTCAGCCGTTTTATTGTTCCGGGCCCTGGGCGACACCCAGGTCTTCTTGCAGTCACTGGAGGGCAGAGAAAGAGAGTGAATATCCAGGTGTGAAAATGGACAGTCCGGAAAAGTTCACGTCCTCCTCCTTGGAATAGATTTCTAACTGTATAAAATATATTAGATAAAAAGGAAACTAACTGTACTAAAACGCAATTTTAAAATATTTGGGGTTTTGTATTGACTTTTCAAAAATTTTAATTTTCTTGGTGTCGAGTTGATTTACAGTGTTGTGTTAGGCACAGGTGTGCGGCAAAGTGGTTCAGTTAGACATGTATATATCTTCATTCTTTTTTAGGTTCTTCTCTCATAAAGGTTATCACGGAGTACTGAGTAGCTTTCCCTGTGCCATATAATAGGTCCTTGTTGGTTATCTGTCTTATATACAGCATAAAATATTTTAAAAACAAATGTATAGCAGAGGAACATGTTCATGTCACTTTGCAGTGGTTTCAGGGACCACTATTCAGAGGTCCACTATTTCAGAGACCTTCTGTTTCAGAGACCACAGAATGTCACTTACGCTCACCAATCCTTTGAAATCTGGTGGTGATCAGACCCCAGGCTAGCTCATCTAGTAGACCACAAAATGTCTATTCTTACATCCCATCAGTTAGTGCCAATCTCGGCATCTTTGGGAGACAGAGTTCACGCTGGGAAGCAGTGGCTTTGCCCTGGAGCTTTGTGCTATGTGCTATTTAAAAATTCATGAAGGAAGTCAGCCAAAAGCTTCAGCGAAAAGAAAAAGGCTCTGCAAAGCTTACCTGGAATTGTGGCCCACAGGCTTCAAACCGAGCCATGAAACCAACCCTTGTTGTTGTTGTTGAAACCAGTTCTTGCCAAGTTTCAAAGCTTTTGTTTAGTCACTAGGTCATGTCTGACTCTGTTGAGAACCCCATGGACTGTAGCCTGCCAGGCTCCATAGGATTTTTTTTTTTTTTTTCCATAGGATTTTCCAGGCCAGAATACTGGAGTGGGTTGCCATTTCCTTCTCCAGGGAATCTTCCTGGCCTGGGGATTGAACCTACGTTTCCTGCATTGGCAGGCAGGTTCTTTCCCACTGAGCCACTGGGGAAGCCTATGTATCAAATCTAAGCTTCCTTTAAAAAGTAAAAGCACTTGCTTTACTGGCCCAGCCTGAATCCGGATTCCCCCGGCAGGCACACAGCTGCTACTCACCTGAAGTACTTGCCGCTCAGAGGCTCCAGGCCCTCAGCCAGCGCACAGTGCAGGCTGGTCTGGGCCCCCTCCCACGTCGTCTTGAGGAAGGGGGAGAAGAGCCGCCAAAGCAGGCACAGCAGGAAGGAGTGTCGGACCAACTTGGAGCGGACGATGCCTGGGTGCACTGCGTAGGTGGTGACTCCCGTGCCTAGGGCAAAGAAGGCACAGTTAGACCAGAGACACAGTCCCAGCCAGGAAAACAGCTCACCTCCTGCACCATCATGCACAAGCGACAAGAAGAGCCTCGAGAACCCCTGTGTTCCAAAGACACCACTTCTAGCCAGGTGGAGGTGGTGGTGGTGATTTAGCTGCTAAGTCGCCAGGTAGAAGCTCACAAGTAATTCATTGATGTTATCCAGAAAAATCTATAACTTTCTCAGCCTTCTATGTGCCAGATGGAATGCTTGGTTGAAGGTCCTATTTCAGTGTCATCTTTTCTTTTGAAGATTCTTTTATGTGGACTGATTTTAAAGTCTTTAATTTGTTACAATATTGATTCTGTTTTATATTTTGGTGTTTGGGCCATGAGGCCTATGAAATCTTACCTCCCAACCAGCAATCAGATCCATACCACCTGCCCTGGGAGGTGAACTCCCTGGACCACCAGGGAAGTCCCTGTTTCAGTGTTATCTTAATCTTTGGCTTCAATGGTGTCTTTGGAATTTCTATTGGAGGGTCTCAGGGGTAACAATTCTGTTAGAAGGTAGGAAGCTAGGACCTTGTTGTAAACTGCATTTGCCAGGCAAGCACATTTGATGAAGTATATAGGTTGAGGGGTGTTGATGGATATGATGGGGGCTACTGACAGGCCCCTAAGACACCCCTGCTACCTCTACTGTCTTCAGTATTTATTACATCCAAGGGCTGTGCCAGATATTTTACATGTTATCTCATTTGACTCTCAAAGAGGTTCATGAGGTAAGCAATACTAAGAAGCCCACTTATAGCTAAGAAAATTGAGTTCTCATCAGACAGGTTAAGGAAATTGCCCAAGGTCCCACCTAGCAGGTTGCAGAGCTAAGGTCTGAACCCTGATGTAGAGCAAAGAGCATGGACTTCCAAGCGGCCTGGATTTGAATCCTGTCTCATTTAGGAATAATATATCCTGCTTGGGCAAGTTTCTTAAGATATCTGTGCTCATTTCTTTCTTTGTAGGGAGGGGAAAAATAATAGCATTTACCTCATAGGAATATTGTATTAAATGAGTAAAGACATCAATAGTACATGGCACATACAAACTCTCAATTATTGTTGTCATTATTAGTATTTTTTAACTTTTTATTTTATATCGGAGTATAGCTGATTAACAATGTTGTGATAGTTTCATATGGACAGCAAAGGGACTCAGCCATACATATACATGTATCCATTCTCCCCCAAGCTCCCCTCCTACCCAGGCCACCATATGACATTGAACAGAGTTACCCGATTCTTCTACTTTCTGCATTCTGATAGTAAATACCATTTCCCCCAAACTCTGGCTTATTCACTAGAGCAAATGGTCCTCTAGATTCAAAGATATCAAAGTCAACAGCTCAACAAAAACTCCAGGGGAGCATAGAATCATAGGATTAAGAGTGGCCTCACCTCCCCTTACAGCTGAAGGGATGAAGTCAAGGGAGATTAAAGGGACATGTTTGCATATACACGTGGCTCTGCATATGGCAGAGCAAAAACTCAGACCCAAGTATCTGAAACCCTGACTCCAGGCAGCAAGTGGCCACTCTGTAGCTCAGCTCACCATGTGAACCTCAGCAGAAGGCCCAGTAAAGGAAGCAACCTGACTTAAATCACAGTCCCCACATTACAGTCCTTGTCCTTCACTTGTTGTATAATCTTGGGCTGGCCACTTCTCTGAATCTCAGTGTGGACCCATAAAACAGTAAAAATAATACTTATTCTGCCTGTTGCAAGAGGTTGTCATGAAAAAATCAGATGAGGGCTTCCCTGGTGGCTCAGTGGTAAAGAATTTGCCTGCTAATACAGGAAACATGAGTTCGATCCCTGATCCAGCAGCATCCTTTATGCTGTGAAGCAACTAGGCTTGTGCGCCACAACTATTGATCCTGTGCTCTAGAGCCCAGGAGCCGCAACTACGGAGCCCATGTGCCCCAACTACTGAAGCCTGCATGCACTAGAACCCACGCTCTGCAACAAAAGAAGCCACTGCAATGAGAAGCCTGCACGCTGCAACTAGGGAGTAGCCCCTACTCTCCCAACTAGAGAAAAGCCCTCACAGCAATGAAGACCCAGCACAGTCAAAAATAAATTAAATTATTTTAAAAATCAGATGAGATTATAAATATGAAATACTGGGTTGACCAAAAAGTCTATTCAGGTTTTTCTGTAAGATGTTATGGAAAAACCCAAATGAGCTTTTTGGCCAACCCAATAAGATGTAACAAAACACATAAGGTTTATAGGTTTTCCTGACCCCTGTTCAATTTTAACAGTCCTTCCCAAGGGCAAGGACTCTGTTTTATAACCTCATTCGTTTTTCACTCTGTTTGTAACCTCATTCTCCTTAGTGCACAGAGCTGCCACAGAAATGTGCATGCTTGACATTCTGACTTCAGAAGTT